>NW_010338093.1:91672-93286 GCF_000700745.2 Antrostomus carolinensis
AATGCAAGTGCAAGAAACCATTTACTCTGCACAGGTATACCTCAGTTGAGGATCTGCAGGCATAAATAGGTGCTGACATCATTAAGAAGACTGCATGTGCAAATTTGGGATGAAGCTCTGAGTGCAGATTCAGACTGAGAATCAGACTAAAATAAGGTCAAGGTGAATACAGCAGAACCTGCTGCTGTTACTGCTTCTTCTAAGCTTTATGCATTGACAACATTAGAATATAAGGTGAAATGGATTGTATATGCTTGAAGATATTGTAAATGCAGATGTCCATTTTTTCTACATTTTTGATATTTAGGATCCACTGTAGTTTTAGAGTTAAGAGATATAAGGACTTATGAAATGCAGATATAAAAACCAGCCTCTCTTAAGAAGAAAAGTGAACAATCAACAATTCAGGTAGCATACCCACAAAATCATTTTGAGTCCATGAAGTTATCTGTACATGTTTGTGGACTTTTTGAAATCTTCAAAACCAGATCTATGCTCTTCTGTGTGCATTCATGGTCTGGCCTATTTTCTTCCATAAAGAAATAAGCCATGCATCTATTTGATTTCAGGTCATTTTACCAACCAGAAACTAAGTTATAATTGTATATACACAGTTTACAAGTTGGCTTACTCTGATTGTTTTCAACTATTGAACTTGTTGAGCTATTAAGTGATGACTCCTGTCCCCAAGTCTAACCCAGGAATTAAAGCTCAGAGTCAATTTGGCTTCCAATTAAAGATAACATTATTGCTCCATCACTAAAACAGGCAGCTTCCTATGAGATTTGGATTAACTAGGAAGATACATCCACGGCAAATCTAGAGCATAAAGAAGTTATCCTGGACCAATCTTTCTCCTTTTTATTGTCTATTAACTTTATGGTCACTTACCCAGCTTTGATGAATTTAAGAGAAAAAATGGAAATTATTTATTGATTTCTCCCCACTCCCATCCCTCTCTCTTCTAATGGTTATTCCCTCTAACAGTTAACTTTACCCGCTAACATTATAATCAACATTTTTACTGTTTGAAAAGAATGGAGAAAATGTTTATCAATTTAAAATAAAAGGCAAAACACGAATTCTCATAAACCATATTAATACTTAGGGTTCTGAAGTCAACAATTAAAGCAAGAAAAATTTACCATTACTATATTTTTTAACTCCCATATTACTAGATTTTATTCAAAGCGGCACACTAAGTGATCAAATTAATCTGAGGCATTTAGAGCAGGGACCATGTGGTAGCTTGCAAAGCATTGGTTGTTCACAATAATTTGGACATGGCGAGTAGCCAAAGGACTGCTCACAAACATATGGTTATTTATTTCCACTAATCAGGCACTAATACAGCTTGTTTGCTGCATTACTTTATAAATATAACAAGCTTCAAAAAGTAAAAGGACCACAAGTGCACAAAACAATTAATGAAAACAGCCCAAAACAGCATGTACAATCACTAGCATCCTGAATCCCAAAATGATTTGCTAAATTCTTTTTCATTATCATTCAACAAATCTCCAAAGACTGGCTCAAGCTTAATTTGCTGTAGCATGTTTGACTCCTTTGTTTAATCACATCTGAAATGGCATCTTCTAGAGTGACACATCAGCA
>NW_010338093.1:93307-150828 GCF_000700745.2 Antrostomus carolinensis
ATCTATGTTTTATTCTAAAGGCTATAAGAGGTGCCTTTCTGTGAAAAGAAAAGGGTGAGGGAGTGAAGTCCATGTAAGTGGCATGAAGAACTAGATAAATTTATTTTGGTAAGAAATAAATTCACTTTAAAACATATTTCACTGTTCTAACTCTTTCCATGAACTTAGGTGCTTTAATCTTTCCCAAGTGCCCCAAAAGAAAAACTTAGTGGCCCATGAAATGCTTGAGGTCAAACAAAATATCTTTTGAATGAAAATTATATTAGCAGAAAATATATTAAAAAAAAAATAAATATGGGTATGGTTCTTCCTGGTTATCCAAATCACACAGCCTTTGTTTACAGTTCCTGAAGCAATCCTGCCACTGCTACTTCCCAAAGCCAGCCAGAGCTTTGAGGTGGATCCATCTAGATTTTTCCTTATCGTTTGAAAAACAAAGCCTGTTATAGTTTTTAGAATGCAAGCTGGGATGATTACACTCCTTAAACAGAGAAATCCAAAAAGTAAACTTCTCTCCCTACCAGCTGTGTCCTTGCAGGGAACCTCTCACTTCAAGACCTGGATTCAGAAAACTGTATTTGGTTCCATCTAGTCTCCAGGAATCTTTGCCTTCCTCTACCATGAATACTGGTGCTGTTACTTCCCTGAGCAGTGTTGGTTTGTGCCAGCCCTCTCCTCTGCCTCCCTCAGGCTGGAGCCATCCATCCCGGCACACCACCCGCAACTCCCAGAATATCTCCTGCTGCCAAAATGCCCTGCCTAGCTTTCTCAAAGTATAACATACATACTGAGAACAAACAGAAGAGTTGCTTTGTGTCACATAGTCCAATACCTTTGAAGGCAAAACCCAAGAAATTAAACAGATTTTATGACACAGTTTTCCTAAGACAATTGTGTAATCAAAGATGGAGGGGCAGGAACCTGACACTCTGCTGGGAAACATCATACTATCATGCTTCTGGACCACTGGAGCACATCTTCATTTTTTTTTTTAAAAAAAGACAAATCTTAGGCGAGAGGAGTGTTGAATTATGATCTTAAATAAGAGTAATTCCCTCTGATGGGATCTCACTAGGGATCCTCAATAGCTCATCTGAAACCACTGCTGCACAAATCATCATCATTGCAAGATCCGTTGTAGGCTAATGAAGAATACTGACTTCATCGTTCAGTTATTGAAGATTAAATGACATGATTTACAATCAGAAAAATGCAGCTAGAGATTACAGATTCTGAGGCTACCGGAACAAAGCAACAGACTAATGTTTTGGCATTCAGCGAGGATAAATGTTTAGGGAAAAACACTGGGAATAGGTTACAGAATATTTTCTTTGTACATACGACAATTATGTGACCTACAATGTCACAATCATTTACTCCTTCAGTGCTTTGCAATATATTAATAGCTAGTAAAAAATAATGGCCAAATACTTTCTTTTTTTGATAGGAACAGATATTTTTCTGTTAGAGAAACTAAAAAAATCATCATGACATTATGGTAAGCAAGATGTTCTTTTACCCTATTCTAATGAAAAATACTGAAGGTCTTTTAAATAAGATTTTATGAAGTGTTCACTCCTTGTCTGAATGTATAGAGCCAAAGCTTCAGCAGAAATTGATCTATTTCCTGGGGTTTAAGCTCCTCAAAAAAATTTTACTGCATAAGAAAGCTGACACAACCTTATCCACAGTAGCACAAATAATACTAGTTAATTATACTAGAAGGTATGCTATCATTTTAGAATTTGCATATACAATAGGCTTATTAATAGTTATTAATAATTTTCATTTATCAGGCATCCCCTTAACAAATTCCATGTCTTTCAGAGATAAGAAAATACTGGCAAAACAGAGATAGGATATCAAACTTCCAACCCTGAACAAGAACAACACAACTTTTGCAGTAGCAGTTAAATCTTCAGAAACACACAGGTTATCACACTGAGGGATTTTATTACCCAGCAGTGGAAATACATGGGTAACATCTGTGATTGTTGGGCAGTGGACATGTGCCAAACCTTCACAAAAGCATGAGACATCCTGGAGAGGGAAAGGGAGGAAAAAAAGAAACTTATGCTGCCAAAGTGCCAATAATGTTTGTAAACTCAAACCGGTGTAGCAGACAGCAGGACTGCAGAGGAAATTCAGGACAACAGTCAGAACAGTCAGTGACCTTCCTAAATTATTCAAAATGTGTCATTCGTTTGCAGCCAGAAAACTTACTTGAAACTTACAATCAAGATTTGAATCTCACTTCTGTTTTCGTATAAATAAAAACTCTCTCTCCATGACCCATTGAGCCTGATTTGAAGCCTGCTATGGAACTTTCCTAATTAACCCATTGGGTATTCTCTTCTACTTTCTTTAAACCACTATTGACGTTTGCTTTAGTGCACCCACACATGGGAGCACCAGTCAGACTCTTCTTTGCTTGTCTAACATGCCAGATTTAAGCAACACCAAAACAACAAAATCTGATTTCAGCAAAACATTTTTTTTTCCTCTTGGGAAGGATGTATCTCAGGTTGACCTACTGAAAATCCCAGTAATTCAATTTACTGTGTTAAAGCTATAGAAATGGAGATGCTAAAGACCAAAACAAATCAGGACATGCAAAAGTAAAGATGTTCTGACCATAATTAAATAACGATGGGTATAAAGATCTATACATCTAATATGGAAAGCAAGGTGAGTTGTAGGATACACTTAATACTGCTGGTTTTGACACACCTTAAGATCCTGAAGTTCATTTGGGCAGAATTTCTAAGGACAAGGAGACTTTGCCTAAAGAAAAGCTTTAGTAGTTGCTTTTGCTGCTAAACCACCCTAAATCTGAGGTGCTCTCTTACCAGTAAGGTAGTAGGTAAGTTAACATAATGCCTCCCTTTCCTTTTTTGAACTATTTCCCCACAATAAAGTGTTCCAAACCTTCAGCTCTTCAAGAATCACAATTCTACTTTTCTCACCACTGTGTATTTACATTTACTTTCAATTCAATATTACTGGAATCTGTGACTGGAAAATATTGCTAATAACTTAAAGACTATTTTTTCCCCTCTGAGCTTTGCCGGTTTATACCTTTTTTACTTATTAGCAGCTACTTCATAAACATATTTTATTGGGACACACATCTAACTTTTAAAACAGAAAATGCTGCATCAAACATGTACAGAATTTTATCACATGTCAAATTATAGGACAATTTGTTACCATTTCATTCTTTTCTACTAATGCCAAAATTCAATCCAAGGTTTCTCTGCCTTAAAAGGCATGATTAGTTTAAATTTCTGGAAGTGGGCTTTTTTCCATTATTCATATTTAAATTAAGTTCCCTTGAGATGGAAGAAAAGCAAGGAATTTTTATCAAGAGACTAATAATATAACCAGTGAAAAATCTGAGCATTTTTATATTGAATTTATAAATCATACTAGCAGTAACCAAACTGTTTAAATAATATATAGAGTTTAACTATAACGTACTTATTGGCATAAGTATTTTTAGTGCTTTTTAATGTAACAAATCACTCAGAAAATATTCTCAGTTAATCATTAGCATGCTCAGGTCTAGAGGTATATGCATTGTTCACTTTATAATTTGGTAGGAATGGCTGAGTCATAAAACCTCATATTGTGTGCCAGTTGATTTATGATTTCCTAAAGATATTTGGGTACCCTGACAAACTATTGATTTATTTCTACATTATAAAGCACTCTCTGCAGATAGAATAGCATGTAATTAAACTCAGGAGCAAGAATTAATTAATATAAACATGAGTGAGAGTGCATAGACATATATTTGTGTTTATTATAACAACTGTAAAAAATACCCACCAGCACAGATATGGATGAATTTAGCCTCTTCCTTATCATCAGTATTTGCTACTGTATTTATCACAAAGTCAGGGCACAACAGCTTCGTGGTAGTGACTACACGAAGACACTGGAGGCAGAGGGTATAATTTGGGGCTGTGACTGAGTCAGGCAGCAATGCTGAACAGATTTCACGGTCTACTTCTGCACACAACGGTTCATTCTGAACATGGAGCCATCATCTGCCCCCACTTACTCCTAACTCCAAAGTCTGTAGGTCCTTATGAAGCAGCAGCTCTGCAATATTGAGAGAGCTTGGAGCTTGTCTTTGTAGCTTCTCTTGTTCCCTCTTACAAAGGAGCCACAATTACACAGTCTGTAGTTCGGAGATATTTTCTGAACAATTAGGTGGAATGCACTTAGAGCATTCAGTGGAAGAAGGGACCAGAGCTCAGAAAGTTCAAACCAGACATACTCTATTGTCAGCCTCAGTTACATGACATGACATTTTAATTAGAAAGGGTCAAAACTGAGAACTTTGTGTCAAGACCCAGATCTGAACTTTCCCAGATTACTATCGTAGTAAAAAGTTGAATTGGGTGTTGTTTTTGAGTCCTGTCTCTCATTTTAATACTGGAAATACTTCTCTATTCACATTGTTACCAATACTCTGCCTATAACTTTAAGGAGTTTTCCTTAAACTTTCAGGTACTGTCTCTATTCTTGCTCTTTCCGTGACAAATTCCTGTTCAACTGATGTAGTTACTGTACTCTCATACAGGAGTATGCTAAGATAGAGTCCCCTATACAGTTAAGCAGGCTGCAAAATAAATTCAAGAAGCAATATTTCTCCAATATTTTAGTATTTTTAGTGTATATCTTTTCAAATAAAGTGATGGCTCCTTAAAACATTCCTTTGTTATCTACTGAAAGGGAACCCTGGTACTCTTCAGGAAATATCATATTTATCATAGAAAATTTTATCTGATTGATTCCAGGCTGCTAATAATCCAAAACTGGGCATTCTTTTCATTATACTCATCTATAACTTCTATGCTCCCTAACATCTAACACATCTACCTGCATATAAAACAAACCTTTCTACTATGATTCCCTTAATCTGTTACTGAAAGATGTAATTAATTTGCATTATAAGTTCTAATAGACAGGAATGCTTGTCTTGATTTTATTTCAAAACAGCAGACTCACATGTGATGACTTACCAAGAAATAATATTATAACCTTAAGTTTGCATGGTCAATAGCCCTGTGGTAACTGGAGGCAAAAGAAGATGCTTAGTTGAATTTTTCTGATCCTTTTATCTCACCCAACTGAGACACCAATATTTTTATTGAAATTATATGTCATGCTGATAAAGACAAATCTTTAAACTGTCATCTTTTCTCCTTGGCTGGAAAAACTGCAAATTTTCCCACCCTTCAAGTCACACCTATGGCTCCAGCAAGTCCAGTCACTTTGTCCAAGTTCACCAGTCATCTATTAATTTCAGTGTGATTGGAGGATACACTCAAAATATCTCAGGGGACTCTTGTGTCCTTGTTATATTAGCCCTTCAAATAGATATAAATTTTATTCCATGGTTCAGCAAACATGGGTTCTATTCTTGTTTCTGTGATGTGAATCTAGGAAAAAAAAAAAACCCAAAACAACACTCTGAGGGCCATGATGTTCCAAAATAGAAGCATTAAGGAAGGCTTTAAATCTCTGTGTGCACTCCTGAAAAAGTGGCCAGCAAACAGTCCTTGTACCTTACTGCCATCAATCAGAACTGGAAGAGAAGAGAGGAGGCACATTTTATTAGACCATCTGCACTGCTGGGTAAAATGGACCCGGAAGAGCTTCCAGGCAAAAGTGGTCACACAGATGCACCCCTTGTTTGAAGTGTGCTCCGAGTTGTACGTGGGACAAGTGCTGTCGTATCCAAGAGAGTACAATCCTGCATGTGGGTGGCCCTGGCACTCTGGGCAGCTTTTAGCTGTCTCATCTAGCTCTGTTGGAACGATAGCTGCGTAAGGGGAAGCCTACCCATTTTTACAGATAACTACGTCAGGGCTTTTAAGAAATGATTGCTGCTTGTCTTTGGAATGTAAGTCATTTGAAGCATATATTCTGGAGAGACAAAGCAACCACCACACAGTTCTCTGAAGTCAATAGTCCAGCTAAATACACATCACAAAATTATATTCTAAGCCAGATTTTCAAAAGATTTGGTCTCAGTTTAACTCAACACCAACTGAATTCAACAATAAAAATCCTAGTCTTAGAGGGAGCAGTTTTAGATCAACACTATTCCGTTTCTTTCTGCATACACTTCAAAAACAAGTACAAGTACTTCCCTCCAAGCACATTTATAGATTTTTGTCTCCAGAGCTGCATCTTAATATCAGGGAAAATTTCTGTTTAAAGGTGAATGGAAAGAATAGGATCAATATTGTAAAGTCTTTCCTCTTCTGCTGCCTTGTCTGCAAACACACACATCCTAGGGACAAAGGATTTATTACAAGCTAAAGAGGAACATTTTGGTGGCTGCCCTTTGACAAAAGGTACCAGCACCACACTGCACAGGGACAAAATAATACAATTTACCCTATTGTATTCTTGCAAAGGAAAAGGTTAAAGTGGAGATTGAGTTTTTATGGCTCAGCTCAGAGGAAGGATTAGCTAGGAAAGGTTGTTGATACCCATTGAACAATAGCTACAGTTGCCTTTTGTGCCATATTAATTTTTAGTAATAGAACAGCAGTCAAGAGAATTATAAAGGACAGCTGGACCCCCAAATGGTGACATCCCTAGAAGATCCAGGTGATTGCCTACCAAGGGATCACAGACATGCATTAAATGTGTTATAACATAAAATCCATCCTGAATTTGACCAGTCAGAGTGCCATACTGCCCTGTCTACCACCTTCAAACAGCCCCAGATAGCTAGATATGTATCTTAGGTAAAAACCGTTAAAGAGCTCCTGCTGACTGAAGGATGTGGTCTGAGAACTCAAAAGTTCTTTGGGGTTTCTATAGGTATTTTAAAAACAATGAAAGGCAGATATGTTTCAAGGATAGTGCTTTACTGAGGACCTTGGTTCTCATAAAAGACAGAAATTGGTAATTTTGCATTAAAAAAAAAAACTAAACCCCAGCTAATCAGGGACTTCCAGATGTACTTACTTTGGTACTACAGAGGTACAGTCAGGTGACCTGAGCCTGGAAATATTACAGCAAAAGAGAGAGCTTACAGCTGATAATTCAGGGTATTAAGAGAAATAAGAATAAACCAAAATAAACTAACTGGCTATTTATAAAATCTGTGAGGAAACATCTGTACTAAATACCATCTTTGACCAGTTTTCAAATGGTACATAAGAAAGGCAAGAAGCGTCACACTGAACTTCACATGCTTAGGAAAGCTTTGTCTTCCAGGATGTTATTTTGAGTCTGTAAATTCCAAAATAATGTACAGCTCTGAAAGCCTGGCTGGGGCATTTCAGGAGTGCTTTAGTTTTAGGGAATGTGAGACAGGAAAAGCTGTAAAAATTGGAAGAAGGAGAGAAGATGGGAAGGAGAGATAAATGAAAGGGCTCCTACAAGCATGATGAGGCAATTAACTTTTTTAAGAGATTTACTGTCTGACATAGCAATATGTTTTGAATGAGTTCTCCAGAAAGATAAAATAGAAGAGAAAAGTAGCTGAGGAAAAACCCGTAGTCATCACATATGGTTTGGGGGTCTTTCTTGGGGTTTGTTTTTTTGTTTTTTAAATCAGTTTCTTGAGATGTCTCAGCTTGAAAACACAAGCAGTGGGCACAGCCCAAATTACTGCTGATTCTCAAGAATCACAGCCCAAGAATACCAGAAGGGAAATGTAGTAGGATGCTTAATAAGCTCAAGAAGCATACTTGTTTATGCATTTGTCTTGTTTCAATAAATTAGATTTTTTTTTAAATATCTGCTATTGGCCATACATTATTTTGCCTCCTCTATTTCAGAAACTTAATTTAGTCCCATTTTAAATATTTAGTATGCATGATGGTTTGTTTCTTAATCTACCATGAAAGAAACTCAGAAAATGTTTATATTTATCTTTTTTGTAGGGAAGAGAAAGGAAGTAATCACAGCATTGTCTCTAATGTAGTTTCATGCTTTCCTTATAGGCATTACTAGATTAATCTGATAGCTCTCAAACAAATTTTGCCACCAGTGATGATCCAAAGACATTTTCAATTATAACCTTCCAATATTATGCATATCATGATTATGACTTAGTAGATGGAAGAATTGTGCAGTAAAAGCTTTCATTGAGGAAGTTTTCCCACATCAATATTAAAACATTTTCACAAAGATAGATTCAGAATAGAAATTTGTCTATCAACTTGCATCCTTAGTCTTTTGCTATTGTCACTAGACGAAAATATATTTTTTTCTGTTACTTTTTTTCCTGTCACGAAAACAATATTTAATTCTTTTGAAGTATGTCAATAATATCAAAGAGATTATGCCACACTGGCCTATTTTTTCTAGCAAGATGAGGATCCAACTTTATTTTGCCTAAGCAAAATAACTCTCAAAGCATTCTGTGGTTCTTTTTCTTACTGCTGCAAGTTCTTTGCAGTGTTAAATTAACTGAATGTTTTTTGTGAACAAAATCAGTATAACAAGTTGTATTTTTCCTGCCAGCATGTTGGCTTTCTTACTCTTGGAGTCTAAGAAAGCTTGTGCTCAGGCTTTCTTTTTTTTTTATCTTCTACCAGACACAGGCAGATAACCGTGGTCTCAGTCTATTCCAACCTTGAAAGGCTTGAGCTGTGTGTTAGTAAGCAGCTCTGCCTGATGGATTCTCATTAAGCTGCAGCTTTTGTGAAGGTTTCACTGCAACTGCCATTTATCTCACACCTGAAAGGATACGCTTCTTGTAAGACAGGTGGATTTTAAGCATCCTTTTTCTGACTCTAGTGCTTTCACACACTTGCTAAAAATTCGTAGCAGATACTATAAGTTATTAGGAGCCCTCATCAAACAGAGGGAGATACCGGGGTCTGCAAAGAGTCTTAAAAATCTGGTGTTGGATACAGGAAGGTGAAGGGAGATCTAAACTCTCTTGGTGTCAACAGAATTTGAGGGCGCTTGCTGCATCACAGAATATGGTTCCTAATGCAGCTCAGATGAAAAACACATTACTGTTCATCCCAGAACAGGTGAAAACAAATCCTTTGCCTGGTTTGTATGGCTTCAGTCTGTATTTTAGGCAAAAAACAGCAACTAATGATTTTGTTCAGAATTGTAAAACCACAGAGAAAAAGCAAGGCAAGTGTTCCTTGTTTGGAGCCAAATTACATCCTGTAAGAAGTCAGAATTGATCTGCAAAGCCCCCTTTATAAATCCCACAAGCAAACAAGGAAAAATAGCAGAGAAAATTCCAGCAAAAAATGGTGTCCTGGTTTTGGATGGGATAGAGCTAAGTTTCCTAGTAGCTAGAATAGTGCTGTGTATTGGTTTCAGTATGAAATTTGGTATAAGAATGTTGCTAGTATAGTGATGTTTTTAATTGTTGCTAAGAAATCAAGGACTTTTCAATTTCCCATTTTTTGCTAGTCTACAAGTGCAGAAGAAACTGAAGGGGCATAGGAAGATTAACAGATCCGAACTTGCATTTAGATATGCCAATGGGATATTCCATGTCATATAGCATCATGTTCAGTATATAAATGAGGGCTGGCTGGAAAGCTTGCTCTCTCACTCTTCTGGCATCAGGGTCTCAGGAATTTCTCTCCTCTGGGATTGTTACCTGGGAATGGGCTGGGCATCAGTTGGCAAGTGGTGAGCAATTGCACTTTGCATCACTTATTTGTATATTCCATTATTACTGTTGTTGTAATTATTATTGTCATTTTAATTTTATTTCTATTGTTAAATTGTGTTTATCTCAACCCATGAGTTTTCTCACTTTCACCCTTCTGATTCTCTTCCCCATTTCCTGGGCAGAGGAGGGTGAGCTAGCAGCTATGTATTTTGTCACTGCCAGCCAGGTTAAAACCACCACAAATTGACATTTTAAATTTAGCTTATGAATAGAAAGTACAGTGCCAACATGCCAACAACATCTGCAGCTCTTTGACGTTTTTTGCAATATATTTTAAAAAGTGTAGCTGGTTCTCTGACTTTAAATGTTTGAGAAACACAGGCTTCAACTGTTATTCACAGAAGTATAATGGTCCCAGAGAATTCAAATGGCCTTTATGTATTTGTCAGCTGTAACTATCACCCTACCGCGTTCTCACAGTGTGTTGAGGGCACATTTGTTTGACAGATGTTACTGGTATCTTCAAGTCTCCATGTATTAAATATAGGTAGTTTCCCAAAAGGTGGTAAAATCTTTTTCTCAGTAAAGCAACTGTTAAATGCAGTCACTGCAGTATAAACCTAAACAATCGACCATCCTTTCTTTATCAAGTTATTTAACACAACATGCTGCTGTGAAGCTTTACACAAACCGCAGAAGCCTGTGTGCACAGGGATGTAAGTACACACGTGTTTGTGTGACTATGCATAAGATTATTAACATTCTGGACTAGTGTCCATCTGATCTCAGACCCAGACACTGAAGTTCTCTGCAGGTACAATATAGCTGCAAAGATTCGGTTGTGGAGCTGAGTGCAACCCAGTAGCCGTTATCTCTGTCAGGGTTAAGATGACAGTGCAAAACCGTTGACAATCTGTCATCTTTCTGATGTGACAGCACATGATTCCTGACGTTTACAAGGAGCACTGGAATAACTACTACCATATTACAAATGCAGTGATAGAGAACAGCCAGCGGAGTTGTTTAGAACACAAATAACAAACCTAATATATTCATAGCAAATAATTGGTGAAATATAAAAACATACAGAAGACTGAGATCAAGGATTCAATTGAAGCTGGAAATCACATCAGGGATCAAGACCACAAACTTGCAGAGGTTTATGTATGTGCCTTGTTTTATAAAATCCTAGTATTTCCCCTTGACTTCAATGGAAATATGCACTGTATAAAATTACACAGATGTCAAAATCTGTCCTGGACATGCTCCCAAAAACTGAACAAAGAAGCCAAGAACATGGGCTAATTGTATAGGCCAGAACAGAAAATTCTAAAAGGCAGAAAAAGATTATTTTGTAAAAAAATGCTCTAGACTTCAACCAGAATTTGAGCATGAATAGCATCTAACCACAGTAATACTCTGCAGAAATATTGGTTCTTACCTCATTCACCTAAACCTGTTTGCTGCAGTATTCCAAACTGATCTAAAGGAGTTGCAGTGCCCTTCCCCTTTTTTCTTCCTTTTCCCTGTACATGACCAATGGATGGGATATGGTAAAGAATAATTGCTTGCATATAAAATACACATTTTCAAATGCTAGGCTCTATTTTTGGGGTGCAATTTATACCTCCATCTGCACATGAATTGCTAGTGCAAATATTAACATTTGAATGGAAAATGACCTGATTTAGGAGTATGTGCCAGGTTGCTAGCTATGCAAGTGCTAAATCCATACCCCCAATTCCAAGGGTAGGCAAATGCACTGAAGCTGAATCTCAGCCAGGGTAGAAACATGTTCCTTAAATGTCTGTAACCACTGATGGCAAGGTATGACTCCAAAAGACTAGAGATGTCTTATTGCAAAGTAGAAACAATAGAGTTTTGGTGCACAAGTATGTCATAAACAATATTTTGGGACTGATTCTACTACTTTATTTTTAGGAAGAAATAAAATTAGATTAAGAAGGCAAATTCAGAAATACAGGCATTCTCCTTGCCAGAAAAAGCATATAGCCTGCCCCCTTATTGCAAGGTAGTTCAATTGCTACTGACTTGTCTTCATTTTTAATCTGCCATTTACAACTCCTCCTTCTACAGCTCACTCACTTTGGATTTACATCAAGTCCTTCATCTCAAAAGTTCAGTAAATAATCAGACACTTTCTGTGGTGCAGTCAGACTATGTATAAATGAAAAACTAAGGCACAATGTGGACAAGTAAAAAAATTACTAAGCCCATTTATCCAAACTTATTAAGATTTTATATATATGTTTGTTTTAAATATTACATTAACAAATGAATGTTGACAGTTTTCCAATTAAGAAATTAGAAGCCTGCCAATAAAAACAAGCAAAGGGAAACAAAAGACAAGATTATGAGAAATAGTTTCCATAGCACCTGAACACCTTTTAGAAGAGAATAAAGGCTATTATTGAACAATCTACCCTGACTCAGAGCAACAAAAAAGATACACATCTCTTTTCTACTGGTTTGATATTCCCAGTGTATTTTGGAGCTTCTTTTCTTTTTTGACAAATTATTCAACCTTTGTAGAACACACTAAGAACACAAAGGCTACGAGAAGTAGGATTTTACTGCATATAAGTTTAGTAAGGAACGATGATTCCAGTTTTCATCAGTTCGATTTCTTAAGAGCCATGCGATGCACATTATGCTTAGTCCATAGGAGGAATATATTCACCCCAGCCCAATGTAACCCTAAAATCAACAATCACCATCCTGCTCACCCACGGATGGATCTAAGCTGTAAAATTCCATGGATGAGGATACTTAATGCTGAAACAAGCTCTTTGAAACACCAAAGGCAGCAGGGGAAAAACTGCTGTCCTGTTGAAGCAGGAAGGCATTGCTGAACTGGTCAAATACATGAGATAACAAAATGTCACGTGCCCCCCCAAATAAATGAGAAAATGTTTCTCTTAAGTAGGGGAGTGGCAAGTTATCTCCTCAATACTTGGGAGAGAGTGGGCATTAAAGTCTGACTGGACCCTCAATAGTGTACTAAAAAAGAGACTGCAAAGCTCTGTTCAGGAAGGCTTTGCTGATGAAAGGGACTCAACGTGTGTGGGGATGCAGGAAGCCAGAATCTCTAATGAGCTGTGTGTCAGCAGCTGGATGTGGGAGAGACACCTCTCAGATTTAAGCTAGGTATTAGCAAATAAAGTATGTTTTTCTCATCCTTTCCTCACCTGTGTCTTTAGTTGCATTGTCTTTTAAGAATGTTGCATGTACTTTATTTGCATTTTATGCAGAGTTAAGAACATTTTCAAAGAGACCTACTAATTACCAGGCATTTTTCATCTGTGAATACTGAAAACTTATAAAGAGTGCCAGGGCATCTGAACTTATGCTCCTGCTCCTTTTTTTTTAAAAAAAAAAAAAAACAACAAAAAACCAACCCAAAACCCCACAGGATAAAAGAGTGAGCTCTTCCTTCAGGAGCTGGTACCACAGAGGTCAGGAAAGAAGAAATGTCTTTCAATGATTAGTAACTTGGAAGTTCTCACTCACCAAGATGCTGGGAAATAAAACTGAACCAACTATTTACATAGCCACGCGAGTGTAGTTCTTTCATGCCATGCATTTCTCACAACATTTCTGTCCTGGTTTCGGCTAGGACAGAGCTAATTTTCTTCTTAGTAGCTAGAATAGCATTGTATCTTGGTTTCAGTACAAGATTTGTTATGAGAAGAACACTGAAAACATACTAACTTATCAAAGGCTTTCCAACCTCCCCACATTTTGCTAGTCTGCATGTACAAAGGACTGGGGGGAGGACATAGTAAAATTAGCAAACCCACATTGGCATTTGGATGTGCCTACGGGATATTCCATATCATATCACATTATGTTCAGTGTATTAATGAGGGTTGACTGGAATGCTTGGTCCCTTCTCTCTTCTGGAATTGCAGTTTTGGGATTGTCACTCCTCTGGGATCATAATCCAGAAACAGACCAGGCTTGGTCAGCGTGTGGTGAACAATTGCACTGTACATCACTCATTTGTATATTCTATTTTTACCATTAGTATTGTCATTATTATTTTAAGTTTTATTTGAATTACTAAATTGTTCTTATCTGAACCTATGCATCTCTTTACCCCTCTAATTCTCTTCCCTGTTCCCTGGGGCAGGGAGAGCGAGTGAGAGGCTGTATGGTGTTCAGCTGCCAACCAAGTTAAACCACCACAATTTCTCATTTAATCAAAAATTCATGCTGATGCACGAAACGTAAGGATATTGGAAAGTTTACTTTTTTAATACACACTATACATATTGAAAATATAGAGATGCAGAAAGACTAATTGGTTTGCTAGAGAGAGCAACAAAATACTATTGCAAGAAATGAATCCAAACTACTGTATGCAGGTGCTGTACTCCATCCACAAACTTCATATTTTCTGTCTGTGATGACAAGCATTTTAAAGCATAAAAGGTCTCATAAGGTCTTCTATTTAGTGTAGGTGAACATTGCAGGAAAAAAAGGTATTATTTATGTTCATAAGATTCTGAATGCACCTTTTTTTTCAGGCCTGAAGAGGTCTGACACCTGATTAGGCTGAATCAGGTGATGCTGTCAGACAGACTTCACTCGTACAAAGCCAACAGTCATGTACTATGACTGTGCCCTAGTTAAAAGTTTTATGATCTCAGGAGTGTTGCATTTCTGAGGTGAATTGTGATGTTAATGAAAGGATCACAGTACATACAGCAGTTCAAAGCATGTGTCCTCTGTGGAGTATTGGCTGTTTTCACAACTGAAGATCAAGAGACATATTAGTTAGATACAAAGATCTGTTATCATATTCCATTTATCAGAATTGATATTATTTCAGAGTTCTGAACTGAACAAATTTTGGGAAATATATACTAATTGTACCTCAGACATTTTGCAATACTTAATGTACAGATTGACTCATTACAGAAAAGTGTTCATTCTTGGTTTTATCTTTTATCTGAACAAGTACATTAAGATACAGTAGACTAAAATCTTAATGAGGTAAATCATGTATTTCCTCATATTTAAAAGAAAATATGAAGATTTACACTGACAACTGACAGTTATAGAGTTAAAAGAATAGTGAACTTCTGTTAAATTAACTACAGCACTAACAAAAATAGTACTACCTACAAAATTCACCAATCACACAAGAAGCGTGGCTCTGCAATACCAAGGTAAGCTTTCTCCCACCAAACTGCTGATGCAGTTCTCTGTTGACCCTAGAGAACTCTGACAGTCTGGCAGATAATTTCAATGCTCTGAATTGACTACTGAAAACATCTTTCTTTTTCCTGTTAATTTGGTTCTAGGTTTCCTTGCTGAGGACATTAAGTCAGTGGGTAAATATTCTGAATTATGCCATTGTGATTTTTCTGGTGCATGTACTTATTACTTCCCCAATTTCTATCAACTCATTTCACTGCAGGCCGCTAAGAGCCATGAAGATGATCCAGTAGAAGGTAGATCTTTTTTCAGTCTGAACCATATGACTCAAGCCAACCAAAATATAGTTAAAAGTATAAAAAGTAGAAGATCAAAATATTCTTATGTGGTACTTCACTTTTGACCTCACTTTCATTAAACATGAGTATATGTAGCCAGGTAGTATCCCAGGAACTAACTATTGACGTAGCACTCATACCACCAAATGATGTAGGTGAATGTATCAAATCAGCCTGAATACCACCACAGCTAGATCTCTGCCGCCATCCTGATAGTCAACAACTTATTCTTGGAGGTTTTGGCAGCCTCACCTGGTTACATCAACGAATCTCACTGAATAGCTGCTTGATTTGTTATTGATTTCCCAGAGGGTATATTTGAAGCAGCAATTTTACTGATAGATCTTCAGAGTGGAAATGCAGAGCAAAGAAAAAGCTTTGCTTTTAGAGAGGGACAGATTCAAGTGGTCACACTCTAATAAGCTGAATTCAGAGGATTTTTCCAACTGAGGCAAGAAAATCTTTACAGAAAATCTGCAGTTTTGGGGAAAATGCAAATAGTTTCAAACACATTATCTTTTTACTAGAAACGTGAACTACTTCAAATTCCAACACCTGACTGTTAGCAGATCTGAAAATAGGTATCTTATCTTAAACCTAGCATATTGTGACAGCTGTCATATTTGCTGACATACCAGAGATTGAACTGTGGAGCTGTTGAAGCAAAAAAATGAAGGCTGATATAGCCTGAGCTAATAATCCCTAGATTGGGCTGCAAGCAGATTCTTTCTAGGTAAGCCATAAAGCAAGTTATGTGTTCAGTTGTTAATACCAGATATGGCATTATGACATCTTCTACAGGAGAGTAAAACTGTTAACATTCAAGTAACTTGAATGGAAAAATTCAATATACTCACACTTGTGCAATATCATAAACAGGTATTAGTAAAAGAGATGGTTGCTGCATGAACTATGTTTTAAGATTAAGCATATTATGCTTAATTCTTTTAATCTGACTTCAGAACAATATGAAGCCTAGAGAGTAATCAAAATTTCACATAAAAGACAAACATATGGTTACAGCAGAAACTGCCAATGAATGAGAGGTAGAGAAAGAGATAAGAAAAAGGATCCTTTATCACTCAAAAAGAAAGATCTGCCCTTTTAAAGGCTTCACCCACAGAGTCTTTTATATATTAAAACCATAATATTATGGTTGCAAACAAATTGTATTTTAAATATTAATGGAAATGCATTGTCTCTATAATGATCTTTAAGTAGAAGTTTATACTATAATGACCACTATAAAATTCACAGAAATCAAGGACTTCCCCTAAGAAAGCCCTTATAGCCAGATTCTTATACCACATATATAACTCTGACACATATATATGACTCTTGGTTATTAGATTGCTCATACATACCACTATTTTTTGTAGACCATCAGTTTTTATAATTAAATCTAAAGTAAATGTGTAACAGTATTAAGTGTGATGATTTCACGTATATGAGAACCTGTATATAGACAAAGGTGAGAGAGTTTTTATTTTGTTTTTTTAAAAGAAAAGTTACATCTACTCTACAAGCCTCTAAATTCATACCATTATGAGAATTTTAGATGGCAGTTATTCTAAACTTCCTATGCTTTTATAATCATTAAACCAAACACATTTGATGTATGGCAATGCTTCTTTTGGAATAATCTGAAATTAAAAGGAGCAATCCTAGAACAACTGTGTAAATCAATAAACAAGTCAACTTGTCATGCTTTTCTTTTCCTTCACTTCTCTCAATCCATTTGCTCATGGCAGCTCCAGCAGTGCTGAGAGAACACATAGGAGACATGATAGGTTTGTCCTTGTAAGCCTGTGTTAGTCCATTTCTAACCTGATAGCCAATTTTGTTTGATTAAAATACATGAAGGTAGCTTCTAAAGCACACCCTACTATGGAGTTTAATCCTTCCCCAGCAGAAGGTGGAATAGGGAAAATTGTTGTTGCTGTTTACATATGCCAACACTCAAAATAATCACAATGCTTACATATGGCTAGTATTAAAATTACCTGACTCCTATTACTTGGTAATGCTTTGTTATTTTTTCAGGTTTCAAAGTTTTATAGAAGTTTCTCTCCCGCACATAAAAGATTAGGCAAACCTAAGCACTGCAGATCACATAGATTAATGGACGCAGCTCTGGAGGAAAGCTGCCGTGACTAAGAGGAAACACATATGTTTATCTATACAACACAAATTAGATAATGAAAAAAACCCACTGTAAAATAAATATTTACTTGAATTTATTTATTCGATCATCTGATATGCCATTATTTCTGAGGCAACTTTTCCCACTTATATCAGTATGAAAAAGAACAAAATAAAAAACCAAAACCATACACCTTTTTCAAATACTAGCCAAAAATATAACTTAATACAAATTGGTACAGAGCTCTCCTTATTTCTTGTTACTTTATTATTTATTATTATCTCTATTATCCTACAATCCCTACTTATGACCTAGTTCTTTAGATAATTGAAAAGGTCTCAATTCTTTGCCATAGAAATCCCACCATATACTATTCCAGGATTTTCTGTTGGTGTTCCTTCTCATTTCTGAACAAACACGTATGTACTGAGTTGATGCAACAGTTGCAAATAAAAAAACTGTGGTAAGTATACAGATTCTATTAGTGTAACTGTCCTATGAACTAAAATTTTCAAGACTATTAGTTATAAATTTTTAGAATGGAGGGCTATTTAATCTGACAAGTAATTTCATTTTGCTACAGTATTTAAAAGTTGAGAAATATAGCCATCCACTTTCCCTGATATTCATGGTAAGACCTATTTTAAAGTACAAAGAAAATTAGTATGCATCTACTTTCTCAATATTCTGTGAACAACTTAAGCTTCCATTTACTTTAAGTAAATGCTTTAAGATTTCTGCAAAATTGAATTGCAATCATTCTCAGTTGCCAAATGTGGATTTTACTGCTTCTTTCAGAGGACAGAGTTAATATCAGTTGCTCTGCTTTAACAGTTATAAGCCACTAGTTTCAGTGTATTTACTCTTGGTTTGCAGATGTGTAACTAAGATGAAGTTGAGTTTCTCAAAAAGAAGTTTCAGACTAAGAAAACTAGTGGAAAAAACAGCTTTGTTTTCTCCCTTAGTAATACTGACTTTTAATTAATGCAATTCATTCAAAGGTGCTTCCCTTTTCACAGAAAGCCTGAGTTTTAGGAATTTACAGCTTTGAGAAAAACAATTTAGCTCAGAATTTTAGCTGAAAAATCACATCGTGGCATGTGATGTCAGTTTGCATCAGTCTTGCTTTATTCTACGATAGAATTCACCAGGAGTGACACAATCCAAAGTGACTGCACAATACATGTCAGCTGAAAAACTTGAAACAAAACTTTTAACAACATTATAGCTTAGACAAATGCACTTTTAAGAATGAGAATTTACTATATATATATAAAAAAAAGACAGAGAGAGAAAAGGATATGGCTAAAATGTTTATAAACCATATAATAATGATATATACACTAGAGACTGCTAGGGATTTTATTACTTCTCCATGTCATCTACACATTCTACTGCAAAACTCACATCTGCCAACTGCCTTTGTACACATGAACCAATGAAAGTTTAATTCAGTAGAAACACAAGTGATTATTGCCAACACCCACGTGCACTCCTATATTCTTAAAGTGATCAAAAGTTGTTTCTCCAGATAGGACTGATCAAATCATTCCCGTTAATGGAGTTCCTACACACCCCATACACAAAGGCTATTTGGAATTTCCACAATGTAGTTTGCTGTGATTTCTCTGGCTATACTAGCCTTCTTGCTCACTGATTTTTGAAACAGGAAGCTTACTTTCCTCTTATCCCTTTGTGATACTGACTGTCCTTTTATAAAGGTAGCAGGCATAATGCAGAGACAAGAATAAGGTTCACAGGAGGGCTCTTCAGTCAAAACAGTAAGTCATGCATACCTAGTTAAAAAGTTAATTGATGTATTCTAACACTACCCAAATTTTTCTGTTCTTTTATTTCTCCTCATGTAAAGAGTTCCTTTGTGTTCTCCCTCCACCTAAACCCACAGTCTCTCCAATTATAAAACTCAACTGAACAAAATTCAAAGTTTGTATATGAGCACAGACTGTGATTCCATTGCAGGTAGGTGTAATGGGCATCGGGTCAAATGTTGAGATGAATTGTGCTTGACATCTTTCAGGGACATTCTTGCACATCTGAATTGCAGAATGTGCTCTGTGCCAACTTAATTCAATTGATAATAGAGGCTTCATACTGACCACGACACATTTCACATGTACAATTATTTAAGCACAATAGGATTTTCTTCATAGAACATTTCTGGAAACATAATGACTTAGAGATTATATTAAGAGTATGATACAATACAAGCTTAAAATCTAAGTGTTATCTTTAGCTTTCTTGGGAAAAGAGCAATTTTTATGCACTTTAGCAGGTCTTTCAGAATCATCCTTAAAACAACAAAGTTACCTCCACACTGCTGAGATGCTAAATGTATAGAGTAAGAAGTAGAATGTGACAGATATTTTCAGATATGTACTCTATATATGGAAATATAGGAAACAGATGGGTTTTCTATAATCTATCTGGTCTCACTGGAAAACGTCCTAGATAGTGTCTAGAAATACTACTTGCTATTAACACCTCAAGTGTCGGCCATAATCTACACATCTGTAATTAGCCAATCAATACTTGCTTTTCATAAGAAAATAAGATAAGAAACCATTTTCCATATACCATCAAAAAAAGCAAGCATTTAATTCTACAGAATGATATGCCTTTTAAATTGCTATCCCTAACTTTACTCCCACCTATAAATCAAAAGCTAGAAAATGTACCAATATTTTATGCATTACACCGTAAAAATTTAAAATCAGATTAGAAAACATGGTTGCCATGGCACCTGAGAACTACACTTTCATGCAAAGCAATTTAACAGATGCAAAAAAAATTGAACCTTACAGCAGGCATGGTATAATTTTTAGATAAACTTAAGAAGAAGCTGTAAGGATATTTCCAGCTCAGTCTGATGGCTGGATGGTTTCTTGTTCTGTATTTTGGGAAGCTGCATCTCTGTCTATAACTGCTTCAAACTCTCTACAAGGGCTAAAATGTTCCTAGGCTGAAATCTTGATGTTATTCAAGTCAATGGGGGTTTTGCCACTGATTTCAAACAAGACAAGGTTTCCCCTTGGCTCTTTGAAGATGGATGACAAAAAGAAACATTTAGGGAGAACAGCGATCTCAAGCCAAGAAGGTCAAGCTAACCCACAGTATGGCATTGCATCTTCGCTCACAGAAAATGTTCATGCAGCCTGTTTTTACAAAAGCTGCTTCTCTGGATCCTCTGAATTAAATTTAAGGGGAAAAAGTTCACAGATAAATGAGGTTAATTTCTATTTCACTGTATGATTGTAGGTCTGGTACACCTTATTTTCTTTGCCCAGGGGCATCACTAAGGAGAGAGAAGAACAAAGAAAGAAACATCAAGAATACTCTGGCAAATAAGAGCCAAAAATAATAAGGACTAAAAAAAATAAAAAATAATTGTGTCTCCTGCACAATTTTGTTACAATAAAATGCCATATTTTTGTGTTGCTCTTACAAGAACATTGCATTGGAGAGCTCCTTCTTCTGACTTCATTAAAATTTGATTCACAGAGACACGTGAGTTGCCCAGGAAAAATCTACTCCTTTGACAACTAAAAACCACCTCGACAGACTATTAAATTACTCTTCAGGAGTCTTGGTGAGGCTTTCAAATTGTTTAACACCTACTATTTTCTGTCTGGCAGCTGAATTAGTGGTCAGGAGAGCAAACTGGTCATTTTTCCAGATTTTTTTTAACCTGGTCAAAAGACCGTAAGTTCAATGCTTTTTAGAACTTAGTCATTTCAGCATGACTAAATATTAGAAACGTTGTTTAAAAAAAATCTGTTCCCAGCAGTTTGCTCTGTGCAATTTATATATCTTGGCCTGTGAGCACATTAATAGTAAGAGCTGAATCTGAAGATGAAAAGCAGCCTCCTGTTTTGCTGTACAACCAAGAGGCAGCGCTCTGCCTCCCACGGCACTTCTTCATTACGTGATTTCTGTGCTCATCCAGGAGCAGCAGATGTGGCCAACACGCAGCTAGGAAAAGGGAAAATAGCAACAGCTTCCTTCGATGCTTCAGTGAGATTATTTACTCTAAAAGACACACTCCTAAAACAGTCTTCTGATCATGTCATGTACCACAGAGGGTTTTGTACTCTAAAAGAATTTCAGAAAAAAGCAAGCCAACAAACAGGGACTCTGCCCCAGACAGGTGACTTGATTGCTGTTATTCTGCAGCCCAACGGGATTGCTGAGCAAGAGAAAAGATAAAGGAGCCCTTTGTAGATACTTGCAATGACACAGCACACGTGTATTCACATCATGTAACACCTTTCACTTCTTTATCCTTTGCTGCTGGGGTTTAGTTTTGAAGGAATTATCTCACTTTCTAACACAGAGGATTGCCAGTGGTTTAAGCAAGGCTTTTAGGCAGCTAGAACTCCCTTCAACAATAGTGCAGTAACAGAAAAAAAATATTCACAAGTCCCACTCTCAATGAATCATTTAATTTAGCCAAAAAAGAGTAGGTATTGTATTGGGACAGCAGCATAATATGTTGCATCAAGTTGTGAACTGCTGATACCAAACTTGCAGGGCCATGTTCTTTGCTTCTCAGATGTTTCACCATCTCTCCATACAGCCAGATCCTACAGAGCCACCTTCTGCTCACCTCTTCCTTCTCCATCAGGGAGGCAGAAGGTGAGAAACAGGAACAACCACCCACAGTAACCAGCCGCTGCAGTATGGTGGGGTTCATCAGAGCACACTTGCACAGAAAATCACCCTCTTTTTACGTACTGCTCACTATGACTAGGATATGCATTCTTCGGGAAAACTGAACACACTAAGATGCCAATGCCTTGCACACTGTGTCTACTCCAGATTAAGAGGATGTACAAAATCTGTGGATTTTTAATGTTTCCAGGTTTCAAGGAAAGAGCAGCGGCCATCGCCACCTGGTGTCTATCCCCACAAATTCAGGGAGAAGATGTGGGAGGGGAGTCCGAAGAGTCGCTGCTCTGAGAGAGCCCTTCCCTTCCTGGCTATTTTCTAGCACTTTTTTTCCCCTGCAATCCTCCAGCCTGTTTGCTGTGTCTGCACTTAAAAGGCCTCAGAGCTTCTGCCAGCCAGGAATCGAGGTCCTGGGGCAGTTCCTCCCTGGCAATGCAGTGTTGAGGGGCTGATCGGGTTTCTACACAGAACCAGCACTGACCTGGGACATGGAGGAAGAGATGGGGTTGTGACAGGTATCTGCTGCAGACTCTCATTTGCAGCAGGACAGAATGTTATCTGAGGTTATCAAGGCACTATAAGAGTATTTCATCTCCCATGGGAGGAAAAAAAAAGGGTTATTAAAGATTGACTTATTTAGGAATTGAACTGGAGATGAAACAAAGTTTATTGAATTCATCAGAATGGTTGAGATGCCATTGAGATTGTTTTCAAAGGGATCACCTATTATGATACTTTATCTGGCATTTTTACAGTTCTTCATAACCACTTTTTCTGGAAAGTGAAGTAGTTTGGGACAATGGAACTTCAATATTATCAAAGAAATCTCTTTACTCAGTGGACTGGTTTTGAGTACACAACTTCTTGTAGCAGACAGGGAGAGTAAATGCAGTAAGTTAGCAACAATGAAATGATGCCTGTGTGCAGTCCACGCATTGTCTTTGAACCAAAGCATCTACCTGTGTATTTCACTCAAGCCTCTACTCTTTTTATAGGTGAGAACAAGGCTCAGCCTTACATTTCTTTTTCTAGTTAATAAGATTATAATAATGAGCTACTTTATTTTTGGGGGAGGCAACAAATATTTCAATTTCTACTCCTTGTTACCACTCAGCCTACTCATAAAAGTTATATAAGTTTCAAAGTGTTTAATTCCATTTTGAAGAATGCATTCAACAGCACTTCAGAAATGATGCAATTAGCTATTCGTTTTATCCAATACATTTCTTATTAACCATAATCTATCATAGTGCATAATGATTATTAAAATCTAAGCAATAGGAGCTTTAGAATAAATGAACTGGCACACTTGACTAACCTTGAAACCTGCTTTATAGATTAAAAACCCTTTTTTGCCATGAACACTTTCATCACTTTACTTCCCTTATATTCTTCATAACTGAATTGTATTTCCTACTTTCCTCTCATACACCTGATTCTATTCAAACAAGCCAAATACAAGCACTGAATGTACACCTGATCACTGTGGTTTTTTACTTCCAGGTCATCAACAATGGGCTCATACTTGCACTGAGGTTCTCAAAGCTTCACCAGTTAACATACAAAATCTATGCTCATGTAGACATTGAGAAATTTGTAATATATTTATCTAGGTGGTACATCTTAAATTTTTATCTAAATAAATTCACTATTCATTTACTTAACCTAAATTTTAATGCTGATCTCTAAGTTTAAAACTTAATATTTAGAGTAATTAAACTAAGCTATCATAGGTATAAAATATTGTGCTTAGTAACTACAGTATATTATGAGTTGTGACAAGTCTAGAATGAAAAACTTCTATTCCAATAAAAACTTTTTATCCATTAGAAAAAAAAAAAGAAGAAAAGGGGAAAAAACCCCAACAAATCAGGAAACAACTCACAACAAGATATTACCAAAAGCTTGTAATTTACAAGGGCACAGGAGAGAGATATCAAAATGAAGATAAAATGGGTGGGACATAACAACCTACAACAGAGTGATAAAAAAAAAGGGAGGAGGAAATGTAATAGAACTGAAAATAAACACAGGCCTATGATTTGTGTACACACACAACTGAAAGGTAAGCAACCAAAATTACATGACAAATCAACAATAAAAAAGGGTACTTGAAACAAGATTAAAAGCAAAATCAATGTAAAGCTGCTTTAACAGAAATGAAAGGGAATAATATAAAAATCAATAATATTAAAAGGATTAAAAATAATAGGCTATGTATATAACAGATTTCCCCTTTTTTTTTAAAAAAAAAAGTCTTTAAAATCTAGAGCAAACAACACAGGTCACAGTGCTGCAGGTGGCTGCACAGCATTTTTTTCCTTTAAGAAAGGCTTTCAAATTTATTAATTTATCTCATTAGAAAACCAAACAGTTTTATCACAGATGAGCACAAGGCCTGTGACATTCTGAACCAGCCTGGAATGTGCTGGTGTTTGGTAGCCAGTACACTGATTTGCAGTTCCTAAGCAGGGTTGGTGTGTTTGGTGTTCCCAAGGCAGGGAAAAGAGGCCTTGGGATTCCTATCCTAATGCACTGCTCATACCCATAAATGATTGTACTCTCGCAAAGGCGACCAGCTTTCCTTGCCAAGCAGGGAAGTAGCTAAAAGCAGTAGATCCAGGTAGCCATAGATCCATCATTTTTTCCTCATTGTTCCTCTTCCAGTTTCTCTGGTTACTACTTCCAAGCTGTGATGTGTAACAGTGTGTAAGAGAAATGCATAAAGCATGTTCTGCCCCCTCTCTTCCATCTAGCAGCAGCAGACTCGGGTCCAGCAGAAGTCAGGGCCTTTGGACATTACAAGAGGGTATAGGACAAGAATTGTTATTTTGACAAGAAAGGTGAAAAATAAGTCATAGGAGAAAGGGCCAGGGCTCATATTTAACAGCTAGAGTCCTTCACATATTCTTATTTTAGAGGATAAAATTATTCCCTCATGTTCACATTCTGCCCTGGAAATAAATTCCCCTCTTATTTTACCCTAAGACCCAGCATATTTGCAAGTCCATGTAGGCAGTTGATTCCTGGCTCTATCTAGCCAAACAATGACTAATTGTTACTGACTTCCCAGATGGTCATTCTAATAACTGGAGAAGGGCAACCAACCTAGCAATCAGGTTTCATTTAGTTGAAGACAGCACAACAGCTGTCTTTTTCTTTCCTACACACTCAAGCAGAGCTTTCTGTTGTTCCAGTACTCTCTTGAGCATGCAGCAAATAGAGCTCCAATGAGCTGGAAAGTCCTGCTTTAGATGATGCTTTGCCAAATTCTCAACCCCTTCTCCTCCTTCCACATTACTCTGCGTTTCTGGTCACTACATTTGCACATTTTTGGTGGGGGGAGTTGCTTAAATGCATGTGCTATCTCCAGCCTATTCAAAGCATTTGAATCCAAAGGCAAGCATCTTATGAGAGAGTATCCCAAAATCAGACAGAAAGAAGTAACAGACTGCAAACGGACAATCCAGTTCAATTAGTTCTCACCCAAGTCGGGATGAGCTGGTTAGTTCTCAAAACTGACAGCACAAGGTCTTAGTAAAATAGCCAAGTAGTATCTCACATGTGTAATGAGTAACAAAGTGAAGACGCAAATTTCATCAGCCTCACAGAATTTGGGATACCAAGTACGGACATAAGAGCATTTTCAACTAAGTGTGAATTGCAGTGGATTCTTCTAAGCGATGCCCATCAGGGCCAGAAAAACTCAAAACCTAATCTAGTTAGCTGGCCTCTATCAGAACATATTTACAGGGATCAGAAAGGCATTGAGTCTGCCTGTTCCTGCAGCTCCTGATATCATTGTGCAAGAAAGGCATAGACAGCTCAAATGTATAGGCTTTTCCTGAAGAATATTACAGCAATGGAAAACAAGGGAGACCAAACCTTTGCTTGGTACAAACTGTGCAGCTGAAAGGCCAAACACGTCAGAGGAACCTTTGAGGCAGAGACAGTCTGGCACATGCTCTGGTATAAATGCTGAAAACTGGGATGATGTTCCCCTGAACTGATTTGAATTAAAACTGTTTCAACTTAAGCAGAAAATAATTTATATCCTAAATATATATTCTGAATGTGTTATGGTCCCTGACTTCCAGACTGAAAACACATCAGCAAAGTGCTAATCTCACAAAGTTATCAGCTACTGAGTCTAACACTATCTCAGGTGAAAAATCTGATCTCCACCACGGAGTTTTAATTTGTCACATTTCTTTCCTTGGCTTTCCAGTCTAGCCTTTTAGACAAAGTATTTTGGCAACACATTAGCCCAGGAGCAGCAAACTTAATAGACCACATGCATAGCAGGAGACACAAGGTACACACCTTGGAGAACTGAGGGAAGGTGAGCTTGTTTGCAGATAAAACTTAATAAAAGCTTGCCAGTGACCCCAGTCATCATCGCATTGCACTGTAACTGAAGAGCCGGTTCCTAACGGTGCTGGCAACAAAAGCCGGTGCTGGCTGGCTTTCTCCCATGGCTAGGATTTGGATTACCCTGCAAGTCCTGTAACAGCAGAGTTCTACTAATCACATCATGCAGCTCTACCACTGGAAACCATCCCCCGTAACAAGTCTCATGTGACCTACCCTACATTAGCCATTTGCAGAACAATTACAATGGTAAATGCTACAAATAGCTAATCCCAGTACACAGTCTCCTCTTTGTTTCTTTTCCTCCCTAAAAATATCAGACCAATGAAGTCAAGTCTCATCACACAACAAAATTCCGTAGTACTTCCTTCCTTGTAGTTTTTAATTGCAATCATGTTGGAAATATGAAAATGACACTATGAATCGTTTAAGAAATCCTTGCACTGTGAGATACTATTATCTAAATACCAAGAGATGAATTTACAAATAATAGAAAAAGTTGCTTGTATATCTGAAGAGGAATTGATTATTCTAAATTCTTGAAGTTGAAGCTATTTTTTTTGGCTAGTAAATCACATTCCAGCTACACACAATTTCTGCAAATATACCATATCAGATGGTCTGTTTCAAGTGCTTTTTATAAGCTGCATAGTTATCAGCTACTGATAACTTTTGTACATATTAGTATGAAACCACATAGGTGCATAATACTTGCATACCAGAATTGTGATATTCTAAAGTATCTGAAATTTTGGGATTCAGAAATCATTCCACACTTTTCCAGCAATTATCCAGAATTATGAATAGCCTTGGTATTACTCAGTGGCTCTCAGTTCAGCTAAAAAATATTCCCTAATCAGTGCTTTCCTTTCCAATCAGCATCTTTATACAAATATAATTGGTGCTGAAATTTCTGAATTCGGGTCTGAAGAGTGTTTTGGTTACGTGGACCCCAAGCGAGGTGGAGAAGACAACCCAAAGGTATATGGATTTTCATCATGACTGGAATTGAATGTGAAATCTTCAGTTTACAATCTGAAACTCTACCAACTGGACTCAGAGTTTAAACTATTAGCATGAGAATGCAAAGATTCAGCACCTCTATAGACTAAGCACAGAAAGGGCACTTAACACACTGTAGCAAATAGCTGCACTTAGACAGTTAATGCCCAATAAATATTTATTTCTTTAAAAACGTCTCCAAGTAGGAGCCTAATTCAAGCCAAACATATCTGAATCTGAATATGAACATAACCTAATAAAGTGTTTTTATTTTTAAATTATACATTGCATTCAGGATTTTAGAATACATCAAAAATTCTCTTTGTTAGCTTGGATTAATATTTTAAAGCTGGAAGCATGACAAGGAGACAAAAGGAGTATTGTAGCAGATTAAACTAAAAACACCCTTGCCACATTAAAATAGCTTTTAGAAATAAAGGGACAGCTGTTCACAGGATGAAAAGAAGTCAGAATAAATGAAACAACTACATGATGTCTTGATAGCCTGATGTATACACGCCAATGCCACAGATCTCACTTTGTACAATATTTGTATTTGTTTCTCAGTAAGATTAACTGTGTTCTTATTATTCATTTGCATTTATGACTCAGTTTCAGAAGAGCTCTCAGACCCCATCCACATCTGAGTTTTCCCTCTAAGCATGACAGGAAAAGAAAAACAACACCTGTGCCCTGCAAAAGAACAGAGTGTTCTTGGAGAATAGGTGCTAATGAGAGGTCAGGCCACTTTTTTTCTTTTTTTAACTTCCACAATAAAAGAAAAGTTAAGATTTTCTGTAAGCTCCTTTGGATAAGTAAAATAGTAAATATTCTACCCTGTGACTGTATCTGATTGCCCAAGGGAATCCTATAAACACCAGCACTCAAGCTAAGGATGGTTCACAGCACAGAGGGCACAACTCTATTAAAAGCCAGCACACAGACAAGTGTGACTGGGAGCCATAGAGGAAAATTAACATATTTTCCAAAATGCAGTCAGGACAAACATGAATGGCATTTTTTCCCAGCTGGCTAGATAACTGGTTTGATTTTAGGGCTAGTAGTTCATCCATGCAGCTTCCTTAAAACAGGTATCTATCTTTGCTCTAAATCCTGTGCATGTCATATGTGGGTAAGGTAAAGAGTTATTGTTACAGTAAGAAAATCTGAAAAGATCTTGGCTGCTTCTCCCAGCTCAAGGCGAACAGCAAGTACAGGGGAGATGCCTTCTTAAGGGTGTTCTGTGACTCGCCAGAACCTGCAAATGGCCCTGACAATGATCACATTCAACAGCCATTGGAGATTCACAGGAGGCAGGGGCTTACTTCTGTAATCTCTGACTCTTAATCATCCAGTGTTTCTCCACAGCAGAGTCCTGACACCACACAACTGACAGCTTTACCACCAAGCCTCCTCAGCACATGCCATCAATCTCAGGGGTTTTCCAACAAGAAGAAGGGAACTGCCTATTCTCTGACAATCTTGGGGACTGCTCCTGTCCCTGGAGCTGGCTGACAGTGGGGAGCTGAAGATGAACTCCCTGTCTCTTCCTTCCATCTCTTACAAAGAGAAATGGGAACAGCTTGTAGAGGGAAGCCGGTTGTTTTCACCACAGCACCAGGGTGAATACTCACTGATGGTGAGGTACTGCAGGCACCTTCCTGTACCAAGCTGTTGAGTTCTCACAGGTGGTCATTACCCTCATAGCAACAAGACAGACTGATTTGGAGAGCTCCACAAATAAAATCACAAACTAAGGCGAGGCTGTGGAGCTCAGGGCTGCACTCACCACTGGATCTCAACCACCATCCCTTGCGCACCTACCCTGTAAACTGACCACATCCTCTCCCAGTGTCAGGGTACCTGGAAGGGTGCTTGCACTGCCTCTGCCCACGGTTTGCACTGCAGCTGAGACAGAACATTTTGTAGATTAGAAAAGTACAATATGACATGAATCATTTTTACATTTGAAAATAGTTAAGGGCCTCAATTCTGTCTCTAGCTGTACAGTAAGACAAGGCATTGTTTAAAATACTTCAGGCTTTTATCTATTCCCAGTGATCCATATTTTTTTCAAGCAGTACAGGCGTATTGGCCCATATCCTTTAATTCACAGCAAAAGGGATTCTATTCTGTCTCTGCTAACTAACATTTCATCAGTTTACTCTTCAGAAACATACCATTTTGTCTGCTTGCAAAATTACTGCTTAGAATATTGATCCATGCAGGCAGTGTTTTGCTCTGAACTTATTCATTAGAAAAGGATTAAGGTGGGCAACAGAAAAAAACCACCAAAACAACACAAAAACCACCACACTTGGGAGTGTATAAGCAGTGTGTTAGAAATTAAGCACCAGAAAAGCGAGTCATAGGGTAGAAAAGATCGATGGTAAAATTCAAATGAATGCACTTGCAGCTAACAAGTGATCCAGAGATGCTGATTCTCACTGCAGGGCAAGTGTTATGTTATAAAGAAAACAAAACAAAAATGAATTTATCATACTGTTCTTCACTCGCAGCAAAGTGTGAATACATGATAAGAAAAACGTTGAAAAATAAGATTAATGAAAAACAATTTCACTTTGCTTTTTGTCCTCCTGCTCACAGTGAAGCAATACTCTACAAATTATTAGCCCAATATAAAACAAGAAAAGTTTCAAGAGAAATCTCTGGAGAAGTCTTGGAGGCAGAATGAGGGAAAAAACCCCAAACAAACCTGATTTCTTGCCTTGTACTGTGCTGGCCCAGCACTGTCTCCATATATCCTGCCTCAGACAATAGCCAGCAGGAGCTACACTTCATTCTTGAGGATATGCCAACATCCTTATGTTTTCACCACCTGAAGCTCCTTAAAACAAAGTACAGATCCGAAGGCACATTCACATACAGGCAGAGGCTGCTCCCAGAAACCCAACCTCAGGACAGGCAAAAGAAAACTTGCAGAAGAACCTTTTCATAGGGTGTTCCACATCCAAATAGGCAGAATCCTAAACCATGATCTTTCATTTAAATGAACAAAGAAACAAACCCCCATTTATTATGAGCAGATGGAAGAGCAGGTATTACACAGAATCACACACACAATGGCTGAGGGTGGAAGGCACCTCTGGAGATCATCTAGTCCCACTCCCTGCTCAAGCAAGGGCAGCTAAGGTAGGTTGTCCAGGGCTAGGTCCAGTCAGGGTTTAAGCATCTCCAAGCACGGAGACTCTGCAACCTCTCTGGGCAACCTGTTCCAGTGTTTAATGAAGATATCTGAGCCACTGAGACATCTACATCAGCTCTGTGCCAAACCCCTCCTGGTCTGCAGCTCAGAAGGACCTTTCAGGGAATCCTCTGGCATACTGCTAAGCTCAGACTATCCCCGATTTAGCTGGTATAGATAAGAGCAGTCTTCAGTCTGTTTTAAGTTACACCATGGGATAAACAGGCTACCAGCTGTCCTAAGGCTTGAGAGTCATAAAAGCAGTTTAGAATTACTGGGGGGTTTTAAAATATATTTTAATAATGCCTCCACTGCAGGTGAGGACAACACCATTATTTGAGATGCTGTAGAACAATTTGGATGCATCTTTTTGAACACTGATATTAATTTTCATAATTATTTTTGCTCTAGATCTCTCAGCAAGCATGTGCCAAAACAAGAACTATTAAAACCTCCTCTTTACCTGAGAAATTACTTCATGACAGACACAGAATGTGTCTGCTTAACATTTTTTTCTGAAAATGTATGCAACAGGTACTGTATGTTTTAAGGCAAAAATGTATATCTTAGCACAGTATGATGTGTGAGTTTTTCCCCACAATTTCATTGTCACAGTCCTACCACTGTTTGGGGAGTAATTTGTTACTGGTTGATAGCCTAATGTATGTGTGATGCACATTATACCAAGTCTGGCACATGAATCTCACTGATTCAGTGCCTGCATGAGTAAGGAACACATGATAAACATGTCAGGTTTTTGGACATATTTTCTAAACAGTATTGACAGAGTTGTTCTTTGTTATTTTCAGATTAAGCTCTTTTTCTTCAACTATGTTAGAAACAAACAGCAGAAACAAAATGAATCCCAGACTTTTCTAACAATATTTGCTTTCTTCCACTGAATGATGAGAATGCCTGGCTTCCTTTAGGGTCTTATTCTGTCTTGGTGGTTTCCAGTAATATGTTCCATGTCACTTCTAGAGTTCTCTGAAAATTGTTCAAAAGGATTTTAATAAAACTCAGAACAAGATGAACTATTGGTTAAAACCATATAAAAAAAGAATTTGACTCGACTATCTTGTGGGTAATTACACAAAGCAGCTCTAATATGTAAATACAGCTACATAAATTATTTGCAAATTTGGTACTACAGATATGAAGCAGAAATAAATACTGTTATAAAATATTAGATATAAGGTTACAGCTAAGAGAGGGACCATTTTGATTGTCTTTGCTTTATGTACACAAAGTCAAGAATTATTCCCATACCACGTCCATACCTCCCGATTTAACATGCTTCATTGCAACATAATGAGGAAACTGCAGCATCTCTAGATACTTTGGAAGTTGCATCATCAAGTTGTCAGATAATTCTGGGTCGTCACATATAATCCTAATCAGTAACCATATTATATCATCCCTTTCAGAACTGTATTACATGGTTTGAAAAAATACTCTACTTCTCTCCAGCATTTTTCTAGAGCCAGTTCTCATTTGTCACATCGTGTTTACTTCTATCACAAATGATGAACATTTTTATAATGAAAAATTATTTTCCCAATGTTTTTTTCCAGAGGCAGATATTACCTTATCTAATGGTTAGTGTGTAATGCAGATTATAGATCATTCATACAACTGCATGTAGTACAATAAACAGCTTAAGTATGAACTTTATTATGAAACAAAATGCTAGGTGCAAGCATCTCCAAAATTTATATGGTGCAAAAGTCTAGGGACACATTATAAATGCTTTGTTGGCTATTATTCAACTCTATTCATTTCCTTTCAGGCAGAATACCTTAATTATAGTCATTGAGCAAGAGACACTTCTGAGAGGAGGAGGGTAAGAAACTAAATGAGCAGGCTTGATTAGAACATGCACTATAACATATCAGAAACAACAATTTAGACAAAGCTGAAGGGAATCCATAACAATGCAATATTTGTGTCCCCTGATTTTCTGCATGACTAGGATTGTCCTGGAATATTATACCCCGATTGTCCTCAATTTTAATGGTTAATTTACTTATAAAGGCGCACAAACAAACCCAGTGTAAACCAATAGCTTTTAGTAAGACCACAGTTTGTCCATATAAACAATCTAAGCCCATATGTATTTATTCAAGCTGAAAATAATATAACAAATACATTAAAGAATATCTAACTGAAGTTCAGATTTCCTCTGGGCATTATGATGTAAACATACTTATTCTGCATCACAAATAATACATTCGATCAATGTTCAGCCTTTGAAAAATCTTGAACAAAGTTTCTTCCAGAATGATCAGAGGCAATCACACTGTGGGTTGCTGCTTAAAAGCTTTTATAAGTGTGTTCACACTAGGTTTCATGTGGTTTGAATACCTCCTATGGTTACCTTAGAAATTTAGTGATGTTGCTGGAATACATCCCATGGATATGTTGGTAACTCTGAAGCTGGTTATCCACAGAGAACAGGTCAGCTTTGTGAACTGATGCTAGAATGCTTCTTAGCAAGAAAGTTTTTGTAGGAATTTTCCTGCCTAAGCTAGCCTAAGCAATTACAAAAGAAAAGCCAATATCTAGTAAAATAAATGTAGAAATTCAGATTTGTAGATTCCAAAAATACAGATCCAAGTATTATGCTGAGAATACATTAAAATCTGTAAATGATCAACACCCTGATTATAGGAATATCATAAGAACTGCATATACATTATAGAGACACTCAGCCCCTAGACAGGAACATCAGAGTTTTCTGACAAATGTGTTTTATTTCTTTTGACACACACTGAATCTTACACCCTGGTTTTTGGTTTGGTTTTTTTTGTTTGGTTGGGGTTTTTTTACATTGCATAGTGGGTTATATGTGCATATACAAATACTAATGTAGTGCTTCTGCAGCTCGCCTTGAACCTAACCCTAAAGTATCTTCTCATTCAAGATAGTAACGAATTATTCCTTCAGAGACCAAACATACTGTCTTTTGAAGAATGCATAGTCTAAGCCTGCATTTATCACAAAATCTGGCCACTCATTCTGCAGCCCTCTACTAAGATTTGCCAAACTAAGTTGACTTCAAATAAGCATGATCAGCACTCACTCACTCTGTGCGGATATAAAAGCAAAATTTAGCCCTGTGATGTTGCTGCAGTTGGCTCCTACTGTAGTGCATAAAAATTAGTGATCAATTTGCAGAACACTTGAGGAGACAGACTGAAGAACTGAGGATAAAATACCCCCCAGAAAATATGACTATTACACTTATATTTTAAAAGTGCACACAAAGATAAGTAACATTTGTGCAATATTAAGCAATCATTTAAATATAGTTAGATTTAAATAATAAAGATAGAACTCTGCTATGAAGAAACTTCTTTATAACACAGGATGATGTGTTCTTGGAAAAAAAAGTCCTCAAAATTGCTATTAATTCAGCTATAAAATTATTTTTACTTTTAAGGCTAATAGCTGTAGCAATATCAGCCCCTTCTGTATTTAAACTATTTAAAAAGGAGGAAAAATATTCATAAACTTAAAATGTCAAAAACAATCTTGACCATAAATGGCAGCAAACTAAATACTTCCCAGAAGTTAGTTTAACCTTGCCATTTTCTTTATGATAACCAGATGTTATAGGGACAGAGTCCATAATCCAAAGATACAGTTATACAGAAAAATATTTCATTCTTTCTGCCTAAAACTTGACTTTATATAACACCAGTTATCCTCAGCATTCACCCATCACAGATCTGACAGTCACCTCCACAACAGAGAAAATGCTCCACATTATAAAACAATTAATAACTTTCCTACACAAGGGAACTTTTGCTGAATGTCATTGACCCAAGCTGGAAGTGTGCCAGCACACTGGGTTAATAACTGCTCCTCTAACAAAAAGCTTCCATGAGAATTTTAACAACAGGAGGTGGCCAGGGCTTTGGTTTTATGCTTTCCATCTCAAAGCTGGCACTGCCAACCACTCTGTGTTTTCTGTAATGACATTGTGACTCTCGGAAGCACTCACAGGAGACTGAAATCTATGTCCTACTCACAGACATATAACGAAGTTATTGTTACAGCTCCCCTGTTAACACAGAGCCACTAGGTCCCAAGGGTATTTTTACATCCCTTAGTGCCATATGTTGGCATTCATTTCAGATGCTACTTAGAAGGCTGCTCTTCTTGAAATAAGAAAACCGTATTCAGATATTGCAAAGCTAAATGATAACAAAGACTAGTTAAAATCAATTTATCTGATAAGATCATGATCAGCACAGAAAAGAGTTTTGGTGACCTTTCCATTACTGCATTGCCTAATATTTAGAAAAGGCTGCTCTAGCTACCCATGAATTACTCCTTCTAATATGACTATACTTACTGAAGTTATCTATAAGAATATATTAAATGCTGCAACTGTGTGGCACTGTCTGCTTGTAATGTCTCTGTTGCACTATAAATTGCAACATAAAACGTGATTCTGTACCAGATTCTGTAGTAATAACCAAAAATACTCAATGCTTGCTTGAATAAACCTCCTTAGGTATTTTATTCCACAAGTCCTAAAAACCTTAAATTCACAAAGTTATTTTTATTGGTTAAATGATCAATAATCCAGCACTAAACCAGCATTTCTTGTTTTCAGTCAATACAATGCTTGTCTAAAAATCTCTTCCTTTACTTCTGTCTATAATATCCTCATTGTTTTTTGCACACTAACTTTTCTGAATGAGAGGCACAGACTGTGGAAGGTTTTTAGAGTTATGATGGTTTCATTGTTCATTATTATGTAATTTTCCATGGCTAGAAATTTAAAATTGTCACAATTAGTTGTAGAGACTTATTCTTCCAGTTACTCTAAACCAACAGTCAAATGCACTATTCTTTTGCTTACAAGTTTCAGGGATATGTTTTGAAAATTCAGACAGACAAAGATGACAGACCCCTTCCCCTCCCCAAAAATCTGAAAATTTATTCCCCCACACTCCAACTGCTGGACTGCTTTTGGCTCTGCCTGCCAGTCTTAAGAGGCTCCTCTAAAACATCAAGTTTCTTGGCTCTCTTCCTCACTAACCCTCTCCTACAGCTTCCTTCTACCAAGGGGTACCAGGTGAAGTGCCTCCATCCCCCTTTCCCTTTTGGGACTTCCATGGAGAACACTGCACGAAGGAGAAAGATGGCAAAGTACATGAAAATACTCAATTCTCTCCTTTTATGTACAAGCTATGCTTGGAATAATGGAGAAGAGCAAGGAAAGACTCCTTTCTCATTTTAATAGAATATAAAATGAGCAAGTAATAAAATAACAGTTCAAAGTGAAGGTTTACAGAAGAAACTGTAGCTCATGTATCATCCCTTTGCGGTTGCTCTCAGTGTGCCCATGATACATTCTGTGCTGTAAATGATAAATGGCCTAAAACTGACCTTTCCTAGGAGCTGTCTACAATAGCACCTCCAAATGCCACTGCAAGAAAATGCTGTCTGCTTAATTTTTCCTCCCAAGTGCTGCATGTCATTTTTGGAGTAAGACAATTTTTCTTCTTTACAGGAACCACCCTGAGTGCTAAACAATTTTACTATAAACCAAGTAACAGAAGAGAATGAACCTCACCGACAATCCTATACCTTTTTTTTTTTTTAATTGTTTCAAGCCATAGGTCCTCAAAGGAGGTAAACATCGTACTATGTAACTTTAAAAAACACCAAAGTCATAAAGTTTCATTAGTAGAACCTACAGGTTCCTAATTCAACGGTCCCAAAGTTTTTTTGGAGGTATGTCTCACTTGCTCCCCCTTCTTGCTACTGCCATCTAGATCACAGCTTCCTCATAATGCCCCACTTCAGTATTTTGACTCCTGTTGCCTTCTTCTCTGGTCTACTATGTCAGAGCCTGCTGCTGTCGCAGCTCCCTTGGACCATTCCTCAGCAACCCTGCCACTGTCTCCTTAAACTGTCTTGACTCGTGTTTCTTGAACTCCAGTGAACTTATCATCTTGGTCTCATTTTGAATGTGGATTTATCTCATGATGGTCAGACGCCCCAAAATCGATGGCGCTCTCATTTGAACCTCTTTCTCACACAGGTTTCCCTACCCAGAAAGTTCTGCAACAATTTCACAATTCTAGGACAAGTTTGGAAAGATTAGGATCTTTGGACTGCTTTAATAGAGTTCCAGCAAGTCCGTGTACACAGAGAACAAGCTCGTTACATTTTGCAGGTAATGGTGAGGTATGAAAGGCTAAGATTTTTTTTTTTTTTTTTTTAAACACAGTCAGATATTATTTAGGCCAGGATTTCTGAAATGTTTCACCCTTAGCAATCCCCGCAACTCATCACATTCCAGAGTCTTCTATGAATTAAATACTGTCCTTAATTTAAGGTGAGAAGCACGTGCTCTACCTGACTATATAGGTTTTGGTCAATGGAGAAGATTGTGAAACTTCATGATCCTGAATCCTAATTCCATTTACATGTCAGGCAGAAATACTGCAAAAGAAAGGCACAAGGCATTGAGCCTATGAGCAGGTTCACATTCCTGGTGTAGACTCTACCTATGAATGTCTGAAGAGTAAAAGTTTATAGATACTAATTTTCTTAGATGGGATTTTATGAGAATAGTCAGTATTCAATATTTAACACGTTCCCCCCTTCAAATTTACTTTTAGGTTGAAGGAGCACTTTAAATAAAACATTTTTGTGCATAATATCAGAACCACCTGCTCAGTGGGAAGAAATAGAAAATAAAAAACATTGAGATGTTGAGCCTTAAATACATCATTATTTCTTGTTGGTTTCTTTTAAGTCTCAGGTTTTGTTCTCTAGGATACCCATAGGCTGTAACCTCTTTCTATAATATATACTACTTCTTTCTTCTGCTTTCAGAATTTTTTCAATTGATTTGGTGAAAAGTAAGTTTTAATGATTTTTTTTTTTGCCCTAAAGACAAATCTTTTTTTTACCCACTATCTTCAATTAAACATTCTCAAGATCCAAACCCTGCCTTTACTGTGCTTGTTTTCCCCAATAATTACTTCCTTGTTCATATCATGTGGAAATTAAGATTATTTAAATAATTCCTAATTTCTTCTTCATCCATCAACTCAAAGGAATTAAAAAAAATAAATCCATTTCTCATCCTTTATAAAATAGCCTTTAGAAACAGATTCCTTCATGTCTCTGAAAAGAAACATTTGGCAGTACTCATATAATGAAATCTTACCATTAAAGGTTACAGTCTAAACAGTAGAAAAGTCTCACTTATCACATACAATATGAAATAAATATCAACAGTCTGCATGTATGCTGAAAAATATCAAAGACAGAGTTGGCTTGAGGTTGCAATTAAACCCACTGTACATTACTCACGGCAGATTTGTTTCTTTTTGGTGAATAGGAAAAAAATAATTAAGGGAGATTGAGGAGGGTGACAGTCAGTATATAAAATCATTCTTATTTGGGCAGTCCTAGCAATTGTATCAACATTATCAAACCAGATAATGCTTATGTTTCCTTCCTTTCCCCCCTCCCCCTTTTTTTTTGAGGGAGTGGGCTCTCCATGTTTCTCAACCTTCCCCTTTACTTTCCTACTCATGCTTTCAACAGTGAGCACATCTTTGAGGCAAAAGCACAGGTATATCAGAAAATCATTTCACATCATGGAGGGCAAAGGCCAGAGAAAAAGAGACATTGCTGATACTATTTCACAGGTCATAGCTACCACATCAAATTTTTAAATGCCTAAGTGAATTAGGTAAACACATTTAACTTGCAACTGAAAGTTGGGCAGCTATAAAACCCTAAAGTTTTGAAACTAAGGCAAAGTAACCTCCCTAGCTGCAAATGCTTAACATTAAACAGGAAGACCTGCAGAATTATTAGCCAGATGAGGATCTGATGCCCTCAGTTGACTGTATAAACAGAATACAGAACACAGTGACACCAGAAGTACTGTCGCTGATTAAGGATGAACTTCTATAACCTACCAAACCTGTTTTTGCTCGGTCATTTATGCATGCTAAGGTTATTTCTATTCTGCTTTGAAAGAAATGATAAAGAACTCAGAATTTTTGAATACCTATAATTTTCTAGATAGAACCTATAACATTATAAAAGAACTAATGTGCAGGCTGAATAGGTAAAAGAGAAAAAATAAAATAAATTGGTCTAGCAATATTTAAATTATGGCAAATGTAAGTTTAATATAAAACCATATTAGAACAATTGTGAATCATGAGAGGCTGATTTATTATTTATATAGCACACTAAAAGTTATCTGTAAAGGAAATTGTGTAATATGCAGTAAATTAGACAAAGCTGCACTATAAATTGGGATTAAATCTTAAACTGGTTTTAATATTTAATATGCTATCATGACTCACATTTTCAATAACGGTTGTTCAAAGTTGAGGAAGAAGCTTGAAAGCAGACAGAGGAGAATGAGTTACAAAACCTCACCACCTGATGATACAAATTAAATCAGATCATCTCTTAATTGCCAAAACCAGACAAAACTGTGGACTTAGTCCAAAACTCACCAAAGAGTGGAAAATCTCCCATTAAACTCGACAGAGTTGAGAGCACAGTAACTACAAGTTACATAACTATTAGAGCTGGATAAATTATATTACACAGGAATAAAATAATTATAAATTCATTTGGTTTATTTTTAATGATTGTCCCAGTGGAATACTGGCAAAATTCATCTTTTGGCAGGACCAAAATTGGCACATTAAAAAAAAAAATATCTCAGAGGAGCATTTGGAATTATGCTCTTTGACTTGAACAAAGTTAGAGCTGAAGTTTAAGTGCTCATTTGGATTTCAAACTATATACTCAAGTAGGCAATATCTGTGCATGAAGAGACATGATTATATTGTTTTTAAGTGTGCAGGATGCAAGAAGATTGGTCCATGTATACACTAGAACGCATTTCACAAGTTAAAGCTAGTTTATGGAGTTTTACTTATGGCCACATGGAACACTAATGTGAAAGGTTTTGATCTGCATGGCTTAATCCTGTCTCAGACATTTATTATTTGCACTACTGTGAAAAAACAATTGTCTCGCTGTCTATGGCCTTAACACACTGTGCAAAGAAAATAAATCAAAGTCCTTGACCAAAAAGGTTTATCACTGAAGATGTCAAATAACAGACAAACAAAACCAGGGACAGTTCAAGGACACCATGACACAGCTTTGGTCAGCAATTTAGTCAGTGATCTCAGCACATTGGCAGCCTAATTCCTGTCAGGAGAGCTTTAAAGAAAATGTTTTGTTTTGCTGAGGGTTATAGAGAGCATCAAGGGCAACATAGAAAAGGCACCAAAATACTGCAAGTAGTCTATGGGGGTGGTTGTCAGGCTGGAAAGAGAAGTCAAGCTACTGCTGCTTCTTAGAAGATGACAGGAAAAATGGGACTACGTCTTTACAGCGGAAAAACAGTTAATACTTGATTCAGTGGAGTAGGAGACGACAATCACATAACCTAAGGTATGATTTCAGCAGCAACACTCTGAATGGAAATGAGTGGGTGATGTTAGTATTGGTCATTATCAGAGAAAAGAATAATCAAGACATGAAATGCTATCTGCACAATACTTAATTTGAGGATTACTAAGAAAAGTCATATCATAGGGATGCTTTATGGAAAAAAATTGTAAAACAAATATATTTACAGCTGCGTGTAAGAGTAAAGAAAAGTCAGGGTAAAATAACAATACTTCAACTCTTCTCTAACATATTAAAATATCAGATGTCTAAATATATCTATGGATCAATATGCTGAATCACAACTGGACCAGTCTGTCTGTCAGTAGTATAGTTGGATGGTCCCACATGAAACCAGCCCTCTATTCCTTGTTCTCCAAACACTCAGGAGTTTGATTTTTTTGAGAGCCTGGGCCACAGTTTAACACCTCTGCACTGCTCTGCTTGATGCAATATCACTCCATTAAAAACCATAAGGACTGAGTGGCATAGGTTCAAAAAGAAATGTTGTAAATTGAAGCTTAGACTTCACCAATCTTTTTAAGGTTAAGGTGTTCTGCAGAGGAAATCATATTTAGTTGTCTGGAATGATTTGAGCTGCTTAAAATGCCTAATTGTCACTTTGATTAATGTAAAATAGGCACACAACAGATAAATTTGGTCCACAGTGAATTGGCATTACAAATGATAGTACTTTCTAGCACTGCCCCTGTAAGAAATATCGATTTTAATTAACACTTTACTTTAAACATTGTTTTGCACATGACACATTAGAAAAGGTTTCTTTATCTGCATGAACTTTGGACCACCGTGCTAAGCAATGTGGCTAGAGTTTTCTTGTAAGCACGAAGGAGATCCTCCATTAACAACTCTCATGGGGACACTGCTGTTTCTTTCTGTAGTCATCTGGTTCTAGGACACAGTTGCTGTATTAAAAGATATTTCCATCACACAAGACAGCTGCCTGCTTGAGTCACTTCAGCTCTTGTAGTTTATTTCTTAAGTTACCTCTAAAACTAAGGTTTGTTCATGGCTAGTTCTGATTCTAGTCAAATGTCAAATAAATCAGAAGTTAGTGTATTAATTGAATATACTGTTGCTTATCTGTCTTCTGTCAAGACTGATTAGTTTAGCATACTGACTGTGCACTAATAGTGCAATATCTGTGCCTAAATAAACAATCAGAAAGATATTGTTATCAAGAAAGACAAATATATAGGAAAAAAACCCACCTGAACTCATTTTAGAAACCAGTAGGACATCAGTAAGAGGTTTAGATGTTCCACTAAATACTTTTTTTGCGTTTATGATAGCAACTCATTAAAACTCCACAATAATATAGCATCTAGGTTGTATCTCTATCTTTGATTATCTCCCCTCCCAGCTTTTATTTATTTCCATCCTTGTTACAAATATCTGAAAGCCACCAACAGTGTTTGGGAGTTGGCCTTCTGTAAATGCATAGCCTGACTAGGCTTTTTATTATCTTGCAAAACTGGTAAAAGATATGAGGATATCTTTAATTCCCAAAGCTGTATAGTCTGCTTCTCTGTTGAAAGAAAAGTGACAAATTCTTGGTTCTTAAAGGAAAGGCAGATTAGGAAGTAAAGGTTTCCATGAAAAGTACACCATTGTTTTTCTGCCTTACTAGAATCCATGTTTATCAGGTGCTATTTATCTATATATTTTCCCAGACAATATTGTAGCTAAAGGTTTATTGATTACAGAAAGTACAGGCTACACTGCAGACTATGAAAAAAAAACTGCTGTATTTCTTTTACCTAAAGACATTTGATGTTCAGAAGGTAAAGGATTATAAATTTAAATTCCAGGCATTTTCTGCACTGTCTGTCTCTAGACTAAATCACAGGATAATAACTACCAGAAATCATAGCCAACAGCATGACCTTGACAGCAATGGGGATGACACCCACTTGTCACCTACAGAACAATACCCTCCATAATTAACCATTTTCAAGAATATTCCTACATACTAGGATTCCTATGGAGCATGTCACCATGTGTCCAGGCTTGTCAGAGCTCCACTGACTTCAACATTTGTCTAGACAGACCACTCAAGGTGGAAATCAGGATGTAGCTCTTCCTCTACTGGGCTATGTTTGATGCACAAACCAACCACACAGCCTCTCCTACGGGAGAAGAAACTCTGGTAGTACTTCTGTGTTTGTTTGTTCCTCAGGCCATCATCCATAAATCTCTCTTGCTACAGATCAAAGATGACAGGATAAACAAATAGTCCATTAAAATATTTTCAGGTGTGTATCTCTATATATTATTACCATTTTATTGACAAAATATAGCTCAGATAAATGTAAGCCAGCCTCCTAATGCGAGAACATGCTCTGAAATACATTTCTGGTGTCGATTATAAATACTAAAGATAATTTATTTTAAAAAAATTCTTAGCAAGAATATATCCAATCTTTATCATGGTGTGAAAAAACATTATGATTTCCAGCCTGGTATTACTTTTATGAGTTCTATTCTTTCTTAATAGAAACTTGAATAAAAACTGGTCTGGCCAGACCTCGCTATTTTATTTCTTTTATTGTAACCATTAAATCAGCTTTCATTTCATTACTCTAATTGTGCCTGGGAGCAGCAACTGCCACCTTAAGGCACATAACCTAATTTAAAATGCTCACAGCTCATTCTACCTTAAAATATATTGCAGTACTTAGGATCAGCACAGCAGGTCAAGCTATACAACAGCACTGTTGTGATCAGAGGACTTTTTGGCAGTTAAATCAGGAGAAAGACTGAGGCAATGTAAAAAAAAGTAACATTTCTCTTGCTTAAAAGATATACAGCAGTTGACATAACCATTTGTTATTTGTACCTTAAGTGTCTCCAGAGCATTCTTATTTAGGTAGAGATTTCTCACATAAGGAACATTTCTCGGCCCAGCACACAAACATCTAATTCACTAGGATGATTTTTACCATGGGGATTATACATGTAAAGAGCCACCTTGCTGGGCAGTGAGAGAAAATCCATAATGATGATTTATATGTCTGTTTGTGCTACTTGTGTGGGCCCCTTCTCCCATTGTTTCTGACTATATCTCAATCTTTATCTATTCTAAGCCTCACTGCAAATTGCATATTACCTCCATTATACCAATGGGGAATTGAAAGACACAAATATTAAGCAACTCTCTAACATTACATAAGGGTGCAAAGACAGAGCTGGGATTTAAATTTAGGTCTCCTAATTCCTAGGTGAGTGCTCCATATAAAAGGTGCTGTTGTACCTATTCCTTCTTTCCTTTCTTATTATATAGATAACAGACTTAACCCATATTTCTACATCCCCTACAGCATTGTTTCTAAAAGAATTCCATCTGGCTAAATGATTCCAGCTCCTGTAAACAAGACCATAAGCTAAATACTCTACTTGAATAGACTAAGGGTAGATCTTCATTAGAAAAAAGTGCAATTACAAACCTAAGGCTTGTTGCAATGGTGAATAAAGGGGTGTGATAGTTTCCAGGACACAGGGCAAACCAATAATTAGAGTATTTAATGCCTACAAAAAGATCAGAAACACATCCTACCTACCCCTCACATTTGTTAACTGAAATCTCTGCCTACAGTGCTTTGTAACTCTGTGAAAGGTAAGGAAGCCAGGAAGGAGACAAATCCAGGAGGGAAACTAGGAATTCAGTACAAACAACATAAATATCTGCTACCTGTTTGCATGCCTTGAAGATAAGACTGGGATATTTTCATTTGCCTTGCAGTGAATCAGCTCACTAGGAAGTAACTCACCTTGGAAGGCACCAGCTAAGGAGCTGCTCATTTCATCAGCTAAACAGATATTAATTGCATCTCAAAACCAAAGACAGTGATAAAGGACCAAGCAGTCACTGGACTGTAACTATACAATGACTGGATCCATTTCATTTATGCCACTGTTTTGAACATGAGAGACCAAGAGATACATCAGTGGATCTTGAATTAAAAAAAAATTATAAAAATCCTACTTTGGACATATGCTACAGTGTAACATCTGTGTAAGTACTTACACAAACATACATACATACGTGTTTCTAAATACACAAACCCATCAGCCATCTATGAAACAGATTCTCAGGAAGACTACCTACGCTTCTGTTCAAATTTGTTCAAAAAGGCAAAATATAAATTTCAAAATTTCTTCAGAATTTTCTTTTTGTGTGTATTTTTAAACAAATTTTCCCCTTCAAACAAATCAGCATATTTTAAAAATTCTTCATCTGAAGTGTCATTGATGAAATACTCCAGGCTCAGGAACTTCACTATGTGATAAGAATGACTTAGCTGTTAGTTTATGCATTCCAAAATGACAGTTTTCAGAAAACCCTGATGCTGTTTTCATAATGTAAAGCAAATGATTGAGTGGCATATGGTTATCCTGTTGTTACGATATAGTGTGTGTATCTTTCTTTTCTCTGCATCAATAAAATTAGAACTTGAAAAAGGCACTCGTTTAAATTGGAACTTGAAAAAAGTACTAATTTAAACACATGATACATACTATATCTGACCTGACTTTAACCTGCTTCAGGTAAAGAGGTAGTAGGTTACTGGGGACCCAGGGTTATTCCATCAGCCAGACTGTTAAATGTTCCAGGATCAGGTCATGGATTTCACATTATATTCAGTGCAGGAAGAGGTTGCTTTCAGAATATGGTATATATTTATTTGAATTCCTGATTATTAGGGGCCTGATTCTCAATTGTTCTCTTTTTAGACTTTAATTGCCATCTACAACAGTGCCAAGCATGGTGAAAATATTTTGTCTAAACTTTCAGTGGTTCCCCTCAAATGTTACTGATGCTTTCATGTTCCGTGAATATTCAAATATTTTAACAAAGTGCAACAGCCCAGGCAATGGAGGCACTAACTTTTTGCCTCCATAAGTACTTCTGGGGCAGAGGTTCAAAAACCTACGACAACTCTTCCATATCCACATGACTGCTGTAGTCTTCCTATCCAGCAGTGGAAGACAGGCATCTTCTCCCTCCTAGTTGACTGTTTCATGTGTGTTCAATATATGCAATTTTAACAGGGAATCTTCAGCAATAAAACCAGTGGACCATTAATTTTGAGTATCTTCCCTAGATCTTTTCTCCAAGCAGCTCTGAAACAGGACACAAGCATCTAATCCATTAGGATTATTTTTTATTATAGAGATTATATATGGTGAAATGCCTCATGTAAAGTCTTCGTGATGCCCTGGCAGGATCAGGCTGTGGGGGTGAATGCTTGTTTTAAGAGTGTTGTTAGAATGTAATTGAAAAATATAGTTACCTGAAAAGGCAGATTAACTTGAGAGCATCAAGGTTTTTAGCCTATGTTCAGGTAGAACTGGCAATCATCTCAGTAACCAGTTGACGGTTTCTGTGATGCAGTAACTTTTCTGTGCATATTGGCAGCTTGCTTCTCAACTAAACTTTGTAACCCAAGTCTCTAGCATGTTTAGAATTGCAGATGTGTGTTCTGAGAATTTGCAGTGTTTGCCAGAAAGACACTATATGATATTAGCACAGTTGGTTCTGAATTTTAAACCCAAATCTGATGTACTATGACTCACAGCCTCAGGAAAGAATTAGATGAATAGCTCATAAGGGGAGAGACACTGCCTGAATATCTTTATAGAGGAGATATGCTGAATAATAACCATTATCTCCATACCACAAGCTACCATTCCATTTAGGATATGGTGTGCAGCTATATAAGCAGAAAGTGCCACACAGATAGTCATATCTGAATTATCTTTAATATACCTAGAAAACCAGAAATCAATGAAACTGCAAATAGCACAGACCTCACTGACGGCTTGTTCTTTCAGTTCATGTCCAGGATGCTTCACGGACACTCTTGGACAGTCCATTCTGAAATCCATGCTGTCACAGCAACATAGTTGCTAGATAAAAGCTAGCCCAGGTGTCCCTGCTTGGGATGTAATCACACCTCTTATTGCAGCATGGACATAGTTTCAAATTAGATATGATACAATGAACCAGTATTAGTAATATAAAGGACATTTGCAGCACTGTCTCAAGCCAGTTGGACTTTAATTTAGATAACAGGCATTTAATTTACATGTGCATCTTTCTTGTAGCAAAAGTCCCTCACATTATCTAAAAACAAAAGGTACAACGTGAACCTGGCCCCAGGCAGATCTATGAGGAATTTCTGTAAATAAAAATATTTAACATATATGGTTCTTAAAAGTCTGGGTCATCTCTTAGACTATGGTTGTCACTAAACCTAGAGTGACCTTATTTTCAGGTTTTCCAGATTCCATCATGGTGTAGGATTTGCATTCAGTATTCTCGCTTCTAGGGCTCAGAAGGGTGATAGTTGGCTTCAAGAGCTTTAAGTAAACTGTCTCCAAAGAATTATAACATAGGAGTGAACAACAGCTTGTGGTGTTGTAAGTCTTGTGGTCCCATGTAAGTCAATCTGCTCCAAGCACCACCACTATAATTCTTTGTGAAAGACCCAATAAAAGTTTGTATAAGCTGATTATAAATCACAAACCCTTTAACGACCTACAAGAGGGCACTGCTTTGCATGGGGAGGAGGTGCACTTTCATTTGGCTACCTTTACTACCTTACTAACCTCACATCTGGAGTATAGTGATTTAAGGTATATTCTTAGCCATAATCCTATGAAAGTAACATGGAAACAGTTCCATTCATTCTGCATTTCTAGAAGACAACTACTCCAAACTATTAAGTAGTAGCTGGGTTGCACCTCTCTGACTTATCTTTTACTCTGTGTTTCTTTTTTGCAGTGAGAAACCTCATGACATTGTTCTCAAATGTCCTGAAATTTGGCAGTAAGACCTAATGGAGAGCATCCATATGCAAATAATATATTGTTGGCTATATTTAACACAATAGCACCTGAAATTCCTACCAGAAATTGAAGCCCCGGTACTATAAAAATACACAGTGTAAGGAACCCTTGTTCCAGAGAGCTGGATGTTAAATATTCTGAAAAAAACAGACAGAGCTTGGAGGGGAAAAGGTGGGTTAGTTTGTGTTTTGTAGCTTTTTAGGGATGCTGTGATGTTTCAAGTGTCTGCTTACCTCTTTCTTCCTCCCTCACATTTCTTTATCCCATTGCCTTATTAGATTCATGGTCAGCCTCTGACTCAATTTTTGTGCACAGGAGAAGGACAATACTGAAACATTCACAATTATGATGAGAAGAGAGGGAGCTGCAATAGAAATAGGTATGTTTTAACAAATATCTGGCACAACTTCTGTCTCTCTACTTTTATATCCCTGTAGACTATACCCAGGACGAGTTTGTGTGCTAATGCTTGCAGATTTGGCTTGTGAAAAAGTCTCCACAAATAGAATTCATCCTTTAAACATCAATGCAGTATGTTTCATTTTCCACAAGGTGCAAAAAGAACCTGCTGATGATAATGTCCTTTCACTCCACTAGAAAAGGAAACTCTTAAGCCCCTCTAGCAAAATATGTCCCTATTTAACAAGTAACTGAATAAATGTAAACTCCATGGGGCATTGCTTAATGGGGCAAGCAAGTACTTCTGTTCACCAAAGCTAAAGAAATCATGGATGCTAACTTAGAAATACTCCTTTCTCTTAAAGTTCACCTCTACACATATTCAAGGAAATAAACTCAGATGAAAAAATAGTTTTACAAAAAAATAAATTTCTCAATTTCCAGATTTTTTTCTCCCTTATGCTCCTATGCTCTCTATTTTAAAGATTAGCTACATACAATATAGTGAATAATATCCACATTTGGTTTTTTCTCTATTTTTTTTGTGATGCTGAGATTTTCAGCCATTCCTCAATTCGTGCAAAGGTACAGAATGGAAAATGAAAAAACCAAGAAATAGGAACTAGAAGAAATAAAGCAGCAGGAAAGGAATCCCAGCACCTCAATAGCAGGAGGCAAATAAAACCTGAAGGCCTTAGTAACAAAATAAATATACTGAAAATACTTTGGTATATATATACATAAAGTGATTTTTCACTAGGATGAAAGACATAGATGACTTTTTGTCAGAAAGCAGGCTGGAGTGAAGAGACTTGGCTGATCCCACGAGTACAGCAGTGATATGAGAAAGCATACCTTGCAGGCTTTCCCAGTCCCATCCCATAAACTACAGCAAAGCCTTCATGACTCGAACATTAAACTTTCAAAATAACTTCAGGTGCTGCTCACCTAAACAGAATTATTAGAAAACATCTGCAAAGGCACTTGTGGTTTCCCTTTACAGCCCACCTTAAAATCTCCAGTGCTGTAATGGACCTACAAAAACAATGACAGCTTGAATTGGACAGCTGAATACTGACACTGCTGTATCGCATCTTAAGAAATGTTGTCTCCTGGGTTATTCAAGCTCCTTCATAAGCATCTGTGGTCTTTTTCTTCTCCTGAGAATGCAGGATTTAGGAAGAAAAGATTGGATTTTTTATTTATTTATTTTTAAACTACAGTTCTTAGGTACAAAGCACCTAAAATGTGAAAACAGCAGCAGCAATACCTCAAAAAAATGCTCATTTCTTACTGCACTGTCATATCTGTGAAGTTATTATGAGTTTCTCTCCTGCATATATAGCAGGAGAGCACATACAACACCCATGGTCTACAAAAGGCAGTGTTCAAAACTGCTCCCTTTCATCATAATCTGTTGTTGTTAAGGATTTCTTGGATATTATTTTTGAGGCTTATGCCAAAAGCTGCAGGGTCCAGAAAATATATAATGTGTGGCAATGTAATAGAGAGCTCTCCAGAGAAGTATGGTTTCTGGAGCCAGGGGAAAACATTAACCTAAACATTTCTAAGGGAAAAAAATTAATGGTGATAAAGTGGTAACAAGATCTAGTTGGATAGAACTAATTATTCATGTTAGGGGATGTGAGCAAGGGCTTGCTTTGGCAATAAGTGCACTTACTGAAAGCAAGAAAGAGTAATAAGCCCGGATATGTGCTTGTTTAGGGGAAAAAAATTCAAAACTCGATGTATGGAAGTAATTAGACCAGAGAGAAAATTAGAATGGGAAAAATGGCACCAAGTCACTTGGAGGCAAAGCATTAAAAAAAAAAAGTAGGTTCTCCTTATCCATGACATACACAGTGGACTAAATCTATTTTCTGATCAATCTTGCTTTATCACAAAGACATTTATTTTCTGGATTCAATTAAAATATAAGCTCACCTGTCAATTAAATTCAAACAGAAACTCTCTTGCCATTCAGAAATAAATATTAAAGATCACCATTTACTACCAGAGGCTGCTATACTTAAAACTATTCATACACAGGAACAGAATATACTCTGTTACTAGATTAATGTAAAATGTGTAGTCTCTATTAGCCTGTTGGGAGTTAATTTAAAGAAAGAAAAATGATAGCCCTTTCAGAGGTCTAAGGATTTTTTTGATTTTTTTTTTCTTCTTTGCTTCCAGCAGCAAATATTACAATAGCAGTACAATGTATATATGCAAGGGTATCATAAATTATAGGGTGACTTAATAAGGCAATAGGACTTTGCATCTACACTTAAAAGCTGCCAATTCTTTAGTGAGTTTATTTACTTAAACTGCCATTTCATTCAGTGTAGTGAAGCTTTGCTGACATCTCAATTTAATTTAGCTTATTTAAATGGAACTTTATTATATTAAAATATACATATTCTTAGTTTTAGTCTCACTCCTAGTTTATTCCACATTGCTAAAAATAAAGTAAAATATTTGTTGATATATGTACTCCAGGTACGTTATTTCCTTATGAATCTGATCTTGAAGTTGTACTAAAACACCTTTTTCATCTCTTCTGGAGAAAATAAATATTAACATTTCATCTCTTATAACTCCTAGGATCCACAGAAAATCCAGTACCTATGGTACAGACTCCCAAAGGGAGACTCCAGGTTATGGAGGTTACTTACTGCAGCTTCAATCAATACTTGCCTTTCAGTCCCCTGTTGTACCCTTCAGCAGGTAAGGACCTGTGCCCAGGGTGTGCTGATGCTTTTTTGTGGCATGATCTAGTTAACCTACTCCTGCAGAAGAAATGCTCTTCCTCACTCTGTCTGCTATGAGGAGATACATCCCTTTAACAGCAGTGGTGATAGCAAGGGACATACCAACAGAAGTTGCTCTCTCATGGGAAACTTTACTCCTCAAGCAGTATGAGGTTATTGGAACTTTACTAGGCTTTCTCAACTGTCAGGAAGCAGAGCTACAATTCCCTTGTTAATAACGAGTGCTAACAGGTACACAATGGTGCTGGAAAGCAGTGTGATGTTAAACAGCTCAAAGGGGTTTTTATTGCTGGGCTTTGGGGGGGAAAGGGGTATTGTTTTTTTGTTGTTGCTGTTTTGGGGTTTTTTTTTTGTTTGTACCTTTTTAAAAAAAACAATCAAAAAGGTCACTTCATACTTAGTTTTGCATTTAATAGGATTGTTCTTTATTCCTTCCATTCTTCTATTGATCTGAAGGGAGAGGAGGCACAGAAACAAAGACAAATAGGCTGCATTCATCCCTTCCCTTCTGTCATGTTTCACGGGTAAGTGAGTAGAAATGAAGACGGCATGTTCCATGCCAAATATTGAGAGCATAGAATATGGCCTCTAGCTAAAGCACAAATAATTTCTATGCATGATGAATCCTTTCAATAACTAGAGCCCTGCTAATCTGAGATCAAATCACAGTCATTAGCTCTTGGCACTGTTCTTAAAAAGATGATATAGAAATCCAAACAGCATCCAGCCATAGTCCAGTATCACACACATGAGCCAGTATTTAAGTTGGTAATTTACTTTTCTCATCCATATGCTGGTATAATTAGAAAAAAGCCATCTGATAGGATAAACTCCTCTAAAAGCAAAAGACTGCTTAAGAAAATGATGGATCATTCTGAAATAAGGAGCTGTGTTATAATTCTATTGATGGATGAATTGATTCTGGGATTACATCAAACCACGTAGCCTTTTGAGATGAGTGATTTTCTATGGCAGGTAAACTTTTGAAACAAAACATGATTTTCCTTTTTTTTCCTTTTTTAAAAAAAGAATCCTAATTCTTTAATATACAATTTCAATATGTAGCACACATTACTGAAAGGCATCAGCTTTCACAATTAAACAAGTGCATTCACAAGTGAATCATCTTGCAAACTCTGCTTGTAGTCACATTTAGCTATTTCCTTGCTTCTGAAACAGTAAAACCATGCTTACATAGGCAAAGTCCCTTATATTATTTGAACTGCATGATTTTCATAATAATTCTCATTAAATGACAGCATCAAGAGCAGAAAAAAACAGTTTCTCATTGAAGGAGAGGAAGATCTTTTTATCTGCTATCTTGTCTTATTTTGTCTTTATCCTATGTCTTATACAATGCTGTTAAAAGTTACAGGTAACTACAGGACAGTGTATTATTTAGAAGCCTATCAGGAGTAGACTTGGTAACCTCAAAGCAAGAGGAATGGATACCTTCTACAAGAGACCCTGCTGTGAACCAAGTTCAAAATGTACAAGATTGTCTCATCACCAAAGCTTCTTTGAAGTCACTGCAGAACTGACACTATGCACCAGCTATTCTAGTGCTTCTTATTTTCAGTCAACAGTGCCTTTTAAAACCATAGTAGTCATAGGAGTCTCACTTGCTGCAGCAAATATTCTTTCAAACTGAGTTCAGGCTCTTTGACCATGATCCAGAAGCTTTACATAGTCATTTAGAAGCACTTAGCACTTCTCTTTGCCTCAAACCATCTTTTTCCTTTTTTTTTTTTTTTTAAAAAAAAAAAAGTATCATCTTGCATAGTTAAGAGTTATTTTCCCATTTTAGTTTATAATTCTATTATTCATTATTTTATCTATTGAAAAATTTTGTTGTTAATATTCTGTGATGTGTGAATTATATATTCTCTTAAAATCCCTAAACAATTACTTTTCCTCAGTTTAAACATACATGGTATTTTATTTTTAAACAGTACTTCCTTTGGGGGGGTGAGTTTTTTTATTTGCACTTTCAGTAACTTTGGAAAAAGATATTTTACATATCATTCTTAATGGCTTTTTCCACAAAATCAAAACTAGTAATTAGTAAAGAGTTCTACTTAGATGGCTGCTTCTATATTCCCCATGTTACTGTTCTTTAGGGAATAGTGTGCAATAAAATAGATACTACCATTTTATATATGAGGTTCCACAGAAAATTAAACTTCAGCCTGTGTTTCTCTCAGTCCAGATAAGGGTCCCCCATGTATATATATTTTTACCAATAAATGCACTAGAATAACTATTGTTTACATAAATGGCCACACTGCTATTGCATTTGCTAGTTTGATACACCACTAACATACTAAGTCTGTTCAGAGTTTGTCAAATAGAAATGGACTCCATTCCTTACCCAGCTAGGTTGTGGAAAAATGCTAGTTAAAATTCTCTTTAAGTGCCAGCTGAACAGTAAGTGTGTGGCCACGCTGCCCATTGGTGTATGGAGGGAGCCCCCTGATACCATGTTTGTGACCTTCACTGACATCATAGAACAGGCAGTTCTCATTCTACTTAAATCAAAGACAACCTAATAATAAAGACTGGCCTTCTAGACTGCGACAAAAAACCTGCTGACCAAATAATGCCAGAAATCCTTGATGCTTAGCTAAGTCCAGAAGAGTCAATAACATGAAAAAATCAAATACTTGAACAAAGAAGGAGACACTACAACTGATCCACCGTGATTTAGTGTTTTATTTCAAGACAGAACACACTGCTTTTTAGATCTAGAAAGCAACCTAAAATGCTCAGATTTGACTAGCTCAGACTAAGACAGAGATTATACCCTCCCAGGCCAATATTCAATAAAGCAGCAGGAGAGATAAAAGGGTGGTGTGATGGTTAGCTGATAACTTTCCCTCTTGTTCTCTGAATTACATATAAACACAGTCCTGAAGCAGTCTGTATTAAACTGAGCCAAAAAAGAGGATCAAGTGGGATAACATTTTAAAGTTGAACCAATACATTCTGCTCCAAACATCTTTTTCTGACTTTCTATGCAACCTTGGCTAAAAATAAAAGTTTGTTTGGAAGTAAATTCCCACTAAATTTTATATTTGAAAAGAGAATGTATTTTTTTTTAAATGCCTTGACTTTTCCCTCATCCAAAAAAAAAAGCAGCATCGACTTTTTCTTAAAAGCTTAATGGTTACCAACAGCAAAGTATTCAACTGAAATAATATAGAGTATGTTCTAGGACGCAAGATTCTTGTTCAAATCTCTTCATAGAGAAGAGAGACATCATTCACATCTGAGTAGTTCAGTTTTAGACATTTTTCAACTGTGACGCTAATTTTAATCTGTGTAACAAAGAACTGAACCACTGGTTCTCTTAAAGTCGGACACTTCTCCTCAGTGGTCTTATCTGTCCTTCCATGCTGTTTCCAGCCACTATTACCTGCAGACATATCCAACAGCAACACCAGCAGTGATCATTACAGCTGGCAGGACTCAAGAATTTTTGTTTCTATTAGGTAGAAGGAGGTCTGAAGAAGGAACCAGTTTATGTACCAGGTGCATAAGCAGAATACTTTAAAGAAATCTATTCTTATTATACTTGTCTTGCTATTAAATTTACAAACCAATGACAACTGTTTAATACATCTGTACCTTTTCTTTTGTAGTTCTAATACAGAAAGTGTAATAAGACAAGAGAATTCTAACCAACACAAGGGAATTACAGTGCTCCTAGACAGCTTATTGCAGGCTTGTGTCTAATGACACAGCATTTCGAAAAATAAAACTAGTTACTTATTTAGGAACATCAGATACTGTTCTGGAAAACACCTTAGTGATCACTGTATCTAGCTCTCTCCTGTTGCAAGCTACCATATTTTACACATTCCCTCTTAAAAACTAGTATTAATTTCCCATAATGTAATATGAAGATCAAAATTAGAACAATATTTTCGTCTTCTATTCAGTCAATTTGTCTCATCTAAAAAAAATCACATCTTGAGCTGTGTAATCTCAGCAAAAGGTAAATCTCAGTTTATTATGTATCAGGACTTCCTAGTAGGCTATTTGGCTGAATTAAGCTCATATTTCCTTTTTTGTGACAATTCATATAAGGACATTAAAGGTCATGTTCCTTCATTTCTGTCACTTTATGCCATCAATATAATGAAGTGATGCAACAGAGAATTTAATAAATGCTACAGAATTTTTAAAGTCATACTAGGTGGCTGCTTTTCATATATTTATACAGTTCCTTTTGTGATTTCAGCTAACACTTTACATTCTTAACAGGGAAAAACAGGTGTCTTGAATATAATAGGAAATAAGTTGAGGATGCAAGTCTGGGGAGGAGAAGCAACTTAAATTCCAGTCACGCCATGCCTATAATCATAGCAATAGCACCATGCATGCATTCATTAAGGAAACATTCAGTTACCCTCTTTGCAATCAGGTTTAAAATGATTTAGCTCAACACTCTATCCCCAAAAGCATACATCTGTACTAAAATAAGAAATAAATAATTTAAAGGTATAAATGTTTATTGAAAACATTTGCATCTGACTCAATCAAGTGCTTAGTTGTATACTTTTCAGGATGACTATTTTAATTCTATGTTGTTCTTTAGTTTTTAAAGGAGAAATCCAGGTTACATTTTTCAAACAAAGCACCTTTCTGTTTCCCTCACTCTCTGGCAGATAGTCCCAACCTAGATGCTAGAGGATGACTTGGAGCGTCCCACTGGAAACACAAATTGAAGGTATAAGCCAACTGCAAACACACCATTTACAGTAATAGTTGTGAAAAACCAGCCTGGAGAATTAACTGCCACACAGTGGCATAACGTGTGCATCCCTTGTCTGAGAAAGCAGCAAGTACTCTGGAAGAAGGAAATAAGATAATATTTTTAATGTGGTTGCAGATTAAGTTATGGCTCTTTTTCCACAGGTTTATTAGGGTGTCAGAGAGTCACGTTTTATAATTTCTTCATATAAAGCAACTGGCACAAGCACCTCTAATCTCTCCTTGTTTCTCTCTTGTATCTCAACCCTGCCCATCTCAGGACTCTATACAGATCTGAACTGTTTAACATCACGCACCATCTCTTCCTGTTCAGTTGTAATATATGTTTCAGTTAAGTCCCGAATAACACAACACAAATGGAAACACTCTATATTACTCTTTCACTGTTTTTAAAGGAACATTTATATGTAAACTACATGTAGTTTTGGACCTGAAGAAATAACCAGAAGTAGCTCATTGGACAGTCATATTTTGCAGGGAATCTCACACAATGAAGAGAAAAATCCTTGAATAATTTACATTAAAATCTGCTTGATTTACAACCTTCTGTTCTCCCCTGTCACTGCAGGTGACAGTGTATGGGAATGAATCCTCACAGTAAATCTACTTTTAACAAAAGAAAAAAGTTACTACGCTCCAAAAACTGGCCAGGCAAACTTAAATAGCCCTGATAACTAGATACCTAAATCCCAGAGACTCCAAGAAAGAAAACGAAGACAGAGCTCTTACAATAACCATTTTAAACTCTACAGACTGGCTATTCCTCTCTGAGTTACCACAGGGCTATAGAGTATCTGGGCCCCATTGTCAGGTGCTGTGCAAATACAGAACAAAGAGGCTCCCTGGCCAAGGATCTTGCAACCAAAGTACAAAACAGAAAAAAAGATGGATACAAATGAACACTAGAGTCCAAGGAAACAAAACCACAGCATTAGCGAGAGCAGGAGACTCAACATTTCAGCAAGCCTTGCTATTGTCAAATTTCATGTAGCAAAGGAAAGTCTGAAGGAGAGCAGTGGAAGAGGAAAGGAATGCATCTTTCTAGATGTTTACAAGGAGCCTTTGTCAAGCACAAGAGCAGTACAGAAGAAAGCACAGAGCCAGTCTGCTTCAACACCTCATGCTGAGCTCATGGATGCTGGTTATCACTGGCCACCGTTTGAAACCCTGTATCTGAAAACTTTCACCAGTTCTGAAGGCAAATACAAACTCTTACACAGGCAAAAATATCATTGAACAAGCAAAGCAGTTGCCAGAAGACAGAATGAGTAAAAGCTGATCAAGACCCTCAGGTGGTGTACCCTGACTTTTAGAAAAGATCCCTTTTTAAGGAATTTGGGGACATTTAATGCAAATTTGGTTCTGTTGAAAAAAACAACCTCAGTTTAGGCTCTTAAAATCCTACTGTTTAGCAGGAGATGAATTATTGAATATTCATTATCTTCCTGAATTGGAATAAGTGTTGGAAAATGAAAAATCAGGAGATGTCAGAAACAGGGAAAACAGCCAGACTTCCTCTGTGCGAAACATATGTGCTAGATTTGTTGAAAAATGAGGAGAAAAAAGTTCCTTAGATTACAGCACATAGGTAAGCTCTTTATAAATACAAAACTCATGCCAAGATCTTTGCCTTTCCTGCAGTCTATTCTTTGAGATCAACTCAGGCATTAATTACATAAATGACCCTGCCGCTAACAGCCGTGTGCAGAACACGGGGGACAGACATCTTCCATTTAAGAAGACAGGAATTTGGCCTTCAGGAAGCTTCTGTCTGCAGTCAGCTATTGATATTGGTTACTATTGGATGTACAGCGGTTTTTTTTTTTACACTGCATAAGCATTAAATTAAGATATCTGCTGTTTATGGGGATGAACAATACAGACAATAAAACCATGAACATAGGAAAATTGTTTGTTCTACCTGAAGAGGCAGCTTCTGAAGGCTTTCAGCCTAAGAGACTGGAAAGGTCATACCTTCCCTTTAACAGGAGATTCACACCACTGTTGTGGGGTTTTTTTTAAACCTATCCTACAAACCAAATTCTTAAGGATTAACTGGCAAAGATCAACTTTGGAAAGGATGTTTATTCAATCCTCTCTTCAACCACAAAAGCACAAAACCCAAAAATAAAATGAACTGTTGAAGGGAAGGAATGCAGTTGTGTGGTGCTGATGAGGATGCTGAGATTTTTGTCTGTTTTTAAAGTACTTTGAAATCTGTTATTAAAAAGCTGCATCCAAATACTAGATATCATCATTAATATGGATACAGTAGTGGTCTTGTTGTTATGGTGTCTTTCAAAGGTATATGCAGCTCCCAATTTTAAAGTCTGTTGATATTTTTCATGCAGACTAACAAATTTCATTTAAGAGCTCTTGAATGAAACAAGAATCTCCCATGATATATTCTGCACAGTGTTGCTTATGTAAAGACAGACAAATGAACTGAGAATAATCTGGACTTCTTTACCAGAATCGTAGGTGCGTAAGACCTACATTCAGAAATGGCCTTCACAGCCAAAAAGTACAGAAGTCTTACACTAAGGTATTCCATAATTTTGTAGTACAGCTTTAAATTAAGGTATTTATGAGAGAAAAGAGACTGGCTTTCCGTATTTCTTATGGAGTTAATTATTTTATGCATTATAATTATTCTGATTCAAGGACTGAGTTCTGGAATAGC
>NW_010338093.1:150860-181970 GCF_000700745.2 Antrostomus carolinensis
AGGAAAAACAACATGGGTGTTTTAAAGGAGATATGTTTAGGTTCTGCTAAAATACCATGACAACCTTCAGAATTATTCACTTTCAAAGCTTTTCCAGAATAATCTGTAAAGAAACATCAAATATTTCACACTATTATGGCTGAAAATGAAAAGTGTTCCATTTCATGCTTAATTTATTTTGTAATTATAAATCTGTTGGTAAACAGTGCCATAATAGGCTTTGCTTTGTGCCTGTTTACGCTTTTGAACTATTTGAGTTTTAATATGTTTTCAATAAAAACAACGTGATAATAGCTGTTCTTGGAATGACTGGCTAGATGAGTTCATCCCAAAGTAAATTTTAGCATTCATCACATACACCTGCTAGTAAGAGACATTTTTTTTTTAAATAGATACAAAACAGTCTGTCAATTTTTAAACTGCAGAACAGAAGTAATCATTTATAACTAGAACAATTTAATGTTAATTCTACCATTACAATAGTCTTCTCAGAAAAATCAGAAAGACAGTTTTTAATTAAAGACACTTTTTGTATGAAAATGTTAACCTAGCACATAGGTGACAACTCACAAAAGCCATGTTCTCATATTATACCATACTGATATACCCCTGAAAATAAGAGTTTTGACTTTCTCCTGACATATGAGTGAGTACTTTGGCTTTCTGTTGCTCTTTTTGGAACTTCCCAATCACCTAAGATAGTGGAGGTTGGTACTTAAACATTTATATTACCAAAATGAAAGAGTTTGAATTCGTTGCCAACCTACACTGTATTTTAGAAAAGCATCTTTCATTCTGCTTCACTGTGGCAGTACAGTTTACTCCTTAAAGCAGGAATAAGCACTGCCCGTACAACTATATGCAAGTTAATCATCAAAAGAGCCTTCCTACTCAAATATGCAAAATATATGTATAATTAGAAATACATTTTGAAAAATAGTCTCTCTTCTATGAGTCTTTGTTCATGTCCACATTCAGTTTTTATTGATCAAAGTATCATCATGTCTTCTAACATTTCTGGTCTAGAGTAGTAGTCTGTCTAATTTCACATTTGCCGAGATGTTAATAACTTCACCCCCAGCTCCCACAAGGGCTTAGAATTTGCAGAACAGACAGGTATTAGAACTCCTGTACCAGCGGAAACAAGCGTAAATATTTACAAGAGACCAGGGAGTCCATAGGTTGATGCCAAATATTAGGAAAAAACAGGGGTTTGTACATAAGGTAGGTAGTTCAGTTTATAGGGCCTTACATAGAAATTCACCTAGTTTGGCTGAAGAAAGTTCAAGTAGCCAACTCCTTGCCACCATTAAATAATTTATCAGCACAACAGACTGAGGTTTTTTTATCACTGTACTCTAAGTAAAAAAGGAAAGCCTACTACGCTGTATTAAACAGAGTGGTTACCCCTTTTGAGAGAGTGACTATGTTATGAATACAAATTTAAAGACCAGTCTAGGTAGGTGTTTATGAAGTAGAGTGAGCATTGTGGCAATTCCTCACTGAAGTCTGTCAAGACTGTGTAATCCTGAAGATATGCTTTTAGTAAGGGAGATAACAAGCTAGTAGTCACTCCAATCGAAGTATCAGCTGCATGGAGCAATTCTAACTGCAGATGGGAATTCCCTTATAGCCTTCCCTCTCCCAGCAAATCTGCTCCTAAAAAACAACCAGAAAGTGACTGTGTAATTTTATACTGAAATATATATTTAAAGTAGTCTGTACTAACAAGAAGAGAGTGCACAGGTGTACAGATAAAGAACCTGAAGTCCAAATTCAAGAAGCTAAGGTACCTTTAATCTAAACACATTGTCCACAAGTTTTAAAAAAGTCTTATTGTTCTTGATTTTTAACAGAACATTTTATGGAAAATAATTTAACAAGTATTCTTTCCAAGTTTACTTCTTTCTGTAATCACTGTAGGGGGTAAGCTGCTGTATTGTATATTGGTACCTTTCAATACACAAACATCTGGCTTTATCTGCCAAGTTCCAGTACATATTCTCTAACTTTTGTCAAGTTTTAAAATTTGTTAAGAGAATGCTTTTGTTCTCATTTTGTTTCTTGGAAGCGTTATTATACCTTTTGATGTTGTGACAATGACAAAGTTGAAAACTGTATTTTGTGCTACTAAATTCTGTTATTTAGACTAAGGAAAAAAAAAAAGCTATTTATAAGAACAGAAGTATGTATTTTCGTGTCATCCTTGTGTTGTGTGGTAAAAGACTGAAGTTTGAGAACTTAATTGTTATTCTAGGATATGATTAAATGATTTTCATTTACACAGTTTACTAACAAGATATTAATCAAAATATTATTCCACTTAGAACAATAGAAATCAAAAAATGAATTTGCAGAATTGCAAAAATTATTCATGTGCACATCGTTGTACCAAGTAATCCTACTATTTTAGATGAGGCCAACATTATTTTGACTTTCCTCATGAAGTCCAGAAATTTTCATCATAAACTCCATAAATTTTCCTTACCAAGAAGTGATTACCTATTATTCATAATTTATTATTCACAAAAAAAAAAGCCACAAAAAAACCCTGTAATTCAAGCAGAAGCTTCAAGTAATAGATCATGGAAGCAACAGTAGAACTGAAAAAGGGAAAGGTTTTCAAAGCACAATGGGCAGGTTATTTTGAAAGTCAATGATGGTGAAGCTCCTCTTTTCTTCTGTATTTAATCCCATCCTTCATTAACTGCAACCAGAGCAGTTCTAAAAACAGCTGATGGCATAATTTGCCCACAGAATTAAACATGTTCTGCAGTTATGCCTATAGGTATTTACCTGCGTGTGTATACACAAACAAAAGCAATTAAAGGAAAAAGTCTATTTTACTGGATAATTTATTTGCAACAAATCATTCCATTAACTCTTTAAAAAGATATTAAAGTGATTCTAGATTATATATTAATAAAATATGCAAAGAACACACACATACTCTCTCTGTGTTTACACAGTATTCAGTACACAGGGATCCTGATGCAAGACTAACAGCTTTTACTGTTATTTTTTTCCTTTACTCTCTTCATAAGAATAGATTTACTTCTAAAAATCTTAATGGAACCATCACTACACTATGGAATTAGCATTAACAAAATCTTCCTATGCAGTTATAAGGAAGATTTATTTGTATACTATGTTTATCACAGTAATTGCAAGAAAGGAACCTAACCTTTTTCAGTGGAAATGCTGGGAATGATTCCAAGAAAAAAAAATAAAAATCATATATATATATCTACATAATGGCAAATTATACCAGTGGGAACACAGGTTTATGATGGACAAATAGTAAGTTGAAGATGACATCAGTAGATTAGGTACTGCAAACCTGAAAGTATTCTTCCCCTGGAAATGGGAAAATTATCCATCAAGGAAATAGTTTTTATTATCAGTATAACACACCTTCTTAAGATCAAATTTCATAAACCAATGATCTCTGTGTGGGTCTACTTTAATATCAATATTTCAAAGTTTTCTGACTTCAAAGTTATCATCTGGGTATCTAATTGCCAACTTGAGGCTTATGCTGGAGCTAGAGACTGTAATATCTGGAATCTCTACAGATGACAAGAGCAAGATAGAAATATACTGGTGCTTCCAGACCTAACACACACTGATTTGTTGGCACAAGCTCAGAAGATCATTTGAAATTATGGAACCAAAAATTGGCCCTGTCAACTTATAAAAATGTTGGGATCAGTAAACCAAAAGCCTCCTGTGCCTTTAAAAATTCTAGGATTTCTAAAATATAAATGTGGTTTTCCAAGATCTGCAATCTTGGTCCCTCAGACAGTTCACTGTTAAATTGAAACACTATGTTCCATATGCACAAAAATCTTTATGCTTAAGTTTCTCATTAAACAAAATGTGAACTATAAATTTCACACGTCTTTGGGCAACACAAACCCAAATTGTACCTTACCACAGGACTGTATGGTCAAAATGTACACAGCATTTCAATTGGATTGATTGGGAAAGGGCTCAAGGCTTATTTTCCCTGTATCATCCATGTAGAAGGTCATTTAAAAATCATTCAGGCTGTTCATTTTGAATGATTTTGTCATGAGAAATTAATTTACAGACTTATGGACTTTGCAGAAATGATAGATCTCTAAAGACTTTTTGAGCAGTGAATAATATACTTTGCCATCCTCGTCAACACTCTAAATGATTTAGTTTGCCAAATAAGCGAGGCAAGTGGTGGTCTTATCTCTACACCGAGGTCAAATGACTTCTGATTGGAAGCAGCAAAAGACAAACTTTATTTTCTAACACATAAGAATACAGTGTAAACCACATCATTGTTTCTTGTACAGGAGAACAGTTCAATCTTAATGTCTTGAGCAGTAATTCTTGAGAATTATAAACAGGGAAACAGCTAAAAGGTTTATTTCCCCTCCACACTGAAGAAAAAATATGTTTGAGATGCTAATTTTCTTCATATTTTGAAACAATCCCAGAATCAAGTTTTCAGTTTTTCAATACAACCTCTTTGTCTTTAGCATTGAGACTTTATATTTCAATACTGTAAAGACTTATTTGGAGACTTTTTTTCATGTCATCCTAATATTTCCCACATTAAATCCTCTGCATTAATGTAAAGCAAACAGAAGTTTATATGTATCTGACAGAGAAACGCTTCAGGGAATTTGGTCATAATAAGAACCATATCCAGGGAATCAGCTGAAGCTCAGTAATAGGCAAAAACATGAACAGCTTTGATTAACCAGAGGTGTTACTGTAAATCAAAATCAGCAGACAGCATGACCAAGGCTAACATCTGTCTATATATATATATTTATACCTTTCTTGAGGTTTTGCTCTTTCCATTTCCCACTTGAGAGCTCTAAAGGTCACCTGCTCGGTATATTACACCCTACCCATGTTGCCCCAGTACCATAATGCATTATAAATTCCATGATTCTTTAGAATACATGAATTTAAAGCCCCACTTTTGTCCCAGAACCAGCTACATTTTGATGAATGAGATCTCAGACTAGATAGGTAAATAGAAAAAGGGTGAGGGATGTAAGCTTGCAATGTATAATTTATTATAAGCACCACAAAATACCAGTGCTGAGAGAAAACAAATTATTGGCCTCTCATGCAGTGACCATGAGAAGGTAATAAATATTTCATTATATAGTACTCATCAGACATTTGAATAGCTCATCTGTCCTATTTATGTCAGCTAAAATGAATTCAACCTATCAGTGGCAAATGTATTTTTAATGTTTCTCTTTACCTTCTGTAGAAAAGGCAGCTAAAAAGTCCTTCTTGCCCAAGAATTACATTATTCATTTCATTACATACTGTAAACTGTTTATTCTTGAATAGGCTTTTCCTCTTAAAACCAGTCCTTTACATCTTAAGGAAATTTTATCCGCAGTGCTCATTCTAGTTACTAGGAAGCAGAAGTTACCACAGTTGTATTTCTAAGCTGTGAAAACACAGTATTTTTACGGGAAAACACCCATCTCATGTTAAACTTTAAAAGCATTTACAGACATCCATGGGGAGTCGCTCCTTTGGAAAAGGAAACCAAGCTGGATAACACCATTTAAGGTTCTTGAATGCCTCCCCTATATGGAAAAATTACATCATGTTTTTGTGCAACAAGGCATCAGTTCTCATACTAAATATTTCAAGTTGTCTCATCTGTATAATACCATAATTTTTAAACTGTGTCAATTAAAGGGTCAAGAAATAAGATATGAGCAATCTGTGATGTAGCAATATCTCAACATCTTAGGATTCAAATGGCACCGCAGTAAAAGGACCACCCTTCTTCCATTGATTAACAGAATCTCACAAGGTCCTCAAAAATTCTGAAACAGTTCTTTGTTTAGTGGCCATGGAAGCACCAGTCAGTTGATTTGAATTTTACACCTTCTACTACTTCTTCAAAACTCAGCTTTAAAAATATGTCCTGCATAGAAGCCATGCCTTTGAGGAAGCTTCTAAGTGAAAACAGAATCATGTTTTTAAAATATTGCAGTGTTAGCCTTTCAACTTCTTGGAATTTCAGTCCAGGATGGATATAAAAAGAAAACAGAGAACTAGCACCTGTTAACAGTGGAGCTTACAGTGTGACTACAACATACAGAAAGAGTCCCGATATCCAGTAACATGAACAGCTTTATGCAGTATCTGAAGACAGACAATGCACAGGCACACACATGCACTGTTTTTCATGCACATATCTTTATGGGGAGCTTGAGGATTTTCACCACCATGTTCAGTTTGAGGTAGGTTTACAGATTTAACATACTTTTCTTGATAGCAATAATGTGAAAATAGCTGCAGGAACCAGTCAGAAGAACAACTAATTCAATTCTACTTATGTCAGACCTATGCTTATGTATTTGGATCTTGTTGAATACTGCACTTATTCTTGCAGTCTCTACTTTTCCTAATCTTGTCTTTATTCTGGCCTTAACATTTACCTTTAGCTTCACTACAATCTAAAGAATTTAATAAGGAATTCAAAGACACTTACCTCTCTAGAACTTTGCTAATACTTCCTGCATTGAGCTTCCACAGGTGGTTCTTTTCCTGGCTTTATCCCTAGGAGATGGAATGGGGAGGAAAACATGAAAAGTTGAGAGTCCTGAAAATACAGCTACCAACAGCTATCTCAAGGTTAGGTTCTGGATTCAGAAATGGGGAATTCCTTTCATTTCTATATATCTCCAATATCCTTTGACTTGCATCTGTTGCCATGGTGCGTATCAAGCTTGCAATAGCAAACAGGCTCACTGTCTCTACACCAACAATAACAAAGAACACAGATGGCCATTGCTATTATTTCCACTCCCCCAATGTGTTTTTATGCACTTGATGGAATCTGGAAAATGCGAGTGTTACTCCACCCATGTAATATTGACCACCACAAAAGCTGTTGGAGCAGCAATAACAAGACTGAGCACAAAGAGTTTCAAAAATTTCTGCCTCCCAGTAACAAAAACATATGGGCTCTTACATCAGAGACAGAAGGTCCCATCAAGGATATTGAAATAAAATTTAAAAAAAGGAAAAATATGCTTTGATAACAAACACCTGCTTAGATGAAGCAAACTCAGAGAGACAACAGTAACCTGGGGCTGTTGATAGGGGCTCAGTTCTCTAGTCCTTACTTGAATAAAACCACCAATGAGACCATGAGTAGGTTAGCAAGAAAAAAAAATAGCATCATGCCAAGAATCAACAGCTGCTAAATGAGCAGATTCATCAAAATACAGCAGAGAATACTTAATCTTTCCATGCTCCCCATATCCCAGTGAAACTTTATCATTCTGAAACTTTTCAAAGGTGTTGTGTCTTAGTTATAGCTGGAAATAGGTTTCTCTGTTGGAGGCAGAGTATTTCAGGCACTAGTAAGCAAAGTATGTCTATCAAGTCTGAATGATAAGGTTAATAAATTATTATTGTCAGCTAAACAACTTAGAGGCGTCAAAATATTCTTGTGAGAGACCAAATATTTAAATATCAGAACAGCTTAATTTTAAAAATTGATTTTGATATTATGTAGAATTTTTACCTTAGTATTTTGTGTTTGAAGACTCTGGTTCTGCTCCTCTGCATCCTCAATGAACCCTAACATTAGCACCATTTCCTCTTCTTGTATTCTCTATTTTGTAGATGAAAGCACAGGTGTTTCAGCTTCCAATGAAGCTTGTACTAACTTCAATTCCAGTAAAATCAATGATCAAAGCTCAATTTAAAAGACCTCTTCAAACACTGCAGAATGAGTTTCCATGTGCCTTCTGTGTAAATACAACAATTTTCAGAACAAGCCAAATTCCAAGGCTGCTTTAAAATAGAATTGAACCAGGGTTTTATAATGACATCTACCAGCAGCTGTAATTATATACAGGTTTGTGTTTATCTTGTAGGATTTTGGTAGACACATAGAATGCCTCACTTTTGAAGAGCTGTACTAGCTGGATCTTAGCAACATACTAGCCTTCTGGGAGCCTTTGTTCAAGCTTATCCCTGTAGCAATACCCCTGTTAACAGTTCAGTAGGTGCCTTTATATTTAAGGAGTATAATGAAGCTTTTACTATTAAGTAAAGCTACCTGGGACCAGCAGTTTATCTTCAGTCTATCCAAATTTGTTGATTCTTGTTTCTTATTGACAACAGAAGAAAGCAAAAGAAAGGCAAACAGTCTGAGGTTTTCTTTAATATGCAAAACAGAGACATTATATCCACTATTTGCAGTAGAATTTATGATAGACAAAAGTGGTTTTGAAAGTTATTTTCCTTAAAGAATCGATTTTGCTTCTGATGCCCTATTGTTTTGCATTTATTAGCAAGTGATTTATGGAGGAAATCAGTTAAATATTATAAGTTCTGTATTTTTATAGTTCATTTTTTCTCAACAATTTCATATATGCTTTTGGTTTATTATGAATTCTGAGCTCTGTATTCAGTAATCATTCTTTATGACAACCTAAATATGTACTGCACTATTTGTGAATTAGAGAGCAATTTATTTAGGAATCTCAGAAAATTACTTTTCTTCTAGGTGCTATTTTACAGTCTATCCATTCTCTCTTTTATCTATGATGGCCTCTTCTGTGTCACGAGCCTTACTTAAGAGATATTTCATACAGATATGAATTGCAGGATTACAAAAAAAAAGTTTCAAAGAAAAGATTCAGCTTTGATTGTGGCCAGAAAGAAAATATAAGCTCTATGAATACTAGGCAATAGCTAAGTAACAAAACAGGACTTTGTACAGGGCCACTCTTTGGGATTATATAAAAATACATATATAATGAGATGCCTACAGTTACACAAGTCTGGATCTGACAATCAACTCCAAGCTCCCACGTCAGTATGAAGCAGGATTGCCCCAGCACCCTCCTAAAGTCTCTTTCAGGAATTTCCACACTGAGATACTTTTCCTATGAATTAGAAGACTTCACCTGACCCTCAAGTATTCTTACAGTTGGATTTTGTGAAAGCAATTTTTCATATGTTGAAGTTAAGTAAGCATTAAAGGCTCAGTTCAAGACTCACATTTCCACTGGAGACACCTGGTGCATAAGTTTAAATAAAATATGGCTACAAAAAGAAAACTTGCATTACACAACAAGAAACACTTGGCAAGCTACATCATACACACACAGCAGCTAAAGAGAAAAATATTTTTACTACACATTTAATGTGCTAATGTGAAGCAAAGTAATTAACACTTAGACTTGAGATAATGATTTAGCAGTTCTTTTTCATGTGCAACCCAGGTGCCAAAAAAGGCCACTCGAGTTTCTATTGCCTTCTCCTACCTCACTTTAATGAACACTGCATACAATGGGAAAGAAAATTAAGGCTTTTGTAGCTCCTCAGTAAGAAATAAGTTGAATTTTAGCATTTCAAGAGTCTGGACTAAAATCTTGGGCAGAAGGCTTTATTAACCTGGAAACAAGGTTAACTTCACATTTTGCCTCCATTCCAAATCTGCAAATTTTACAAAACAGTTTATATAAAAAGTACAGAAATGCAACATATGCAGAAGACAAACCACTGGAGGAAGGAAAGACTTCTATCCAGCTGACCTTGTGCTAAAAACTAATCCATCTGAAAGTTAGGAACACTATGCTCATCCTGACTGCTACCGCACGATTACCCTGCCTGAAGCTCTCTTCCTCCCCCTTGCCACATCCCATCCAGTGGCTGAAAGCTGGTTTTGCACAGCTCCTCAACCCTTCCCCTCCATAAGAAGACTCTCCAACTGGCCTCTTATATCAGCTCCCAGCTTCTTCTGAGCTATTCCAGGAGCCTAAAGAGCCAGGGTGAAGTCTTTTACCTCTATTTTGACTCAAGTTCCAGTGTGGGTGAGGTCAGAGACTAATAAAACTTTGAGTTTTCTTCAGAGCCACATAAAACATTCTATGACCACGACACATAAACTGGCAAATTACTTTGGATCTAATTTATTGATAACAACTTATTTACAACTTGACTATGAGAAAGAACTGACTGCAGACCTGGAATAACAAGTTTAACTTAACTTAGCAGTAATATAAATGACAGCCTGAACTAAATGATGGTCCAAAGCATGAAAGCGGTTGCACCAAATTAACAACCACCAGGAAAACAGAATGAAGGCAATTAACACACAAGGATACAGTGGGAAGGTAGACAGACCAACTGACAGAAAAGTGCAAAAACCAAGATGCACTGAATTAGATTGAGAATCAACGATGTGACAACCATATAATGAATATTATCCTCATCTCAAGCAACTCGATAAGTAAAGTTTTCTCCTACATAAGTACCCATTTAGTAGGGAGGGTGTTTGCTGCTATAAAGGTACTACAAAGGCCTTATACATCCTTAAAGTCTGGTATCCATAAACTGTACTAGAACATTAATACATCAGGAATCATTTTTTGGAAATTCATAACCAAGTCCCAAACACATTTACAAAAAAATCTGTCCTGACTCCTTTGTGTGTTTTTGGAGTCAAGCCTTTTAACAGGCTCATCAATGACATTTAATTGGAAGTCTGTGTGGTTTATTCAGCCTCATGTCAACAAAATGCCTTGGGTAAACAGCAGTAAGCAAACTTCGATGGGTTATTTACCACACAGTTAATAACTTGAGTGAACTATTTGCCTTGGGTCTAATATTTGTTTTGTTAGAAAATTTGGCACACACGTTTTATTCTTTTTGACTCTTGTATGTGTGTAAATTTTAGAAATATCCATTGACAAATAGCAAAGTTCAGAACCTTTTCCTAAAAATAAACACTGCTCTATTGCTTTTGTATCGAAATGTTACTAAGCATTGAATTCACTCAACAGAAAACAGAAGGTTCTCTTACTGTCTCATACTTGCATCCTTCACTTTTAAACAAACATTAACACTCTCAAGAGAACATGTACCACACTGAATCATTTTCAATAAAATCCAGCAGTGGTACTATAGTAACTGTCTTCACAATGATTAATGTAGGAAACATTTGGAAAGCATGTTATTATTATTCTAAATTACATTTTGCTTGAATTAATTTTTATGCATGGTTACCAAGATATAAAGACTTCTGAATTGCTAATTGTAACAGTCATACTTGCAAGATAAGATAAGATCTGACGAATAAGTACATATTACTGAAAGGTTTTTAGTTTGAGAATTTGTAAACTACAAAAAAGTGCAATATATTGTAAAAGTCAGTCTATAGGCTATCAAACCAAAAGATTATAGTGCCAAGGACATCTTTAATTAAAGATTTCTGTTAAACTCCAAGACCATAATGTACTTCCAGCTTAATGCTGTAACAGAAAACAATCTTATTCTGCACCCCTATACTGTTTTCCCTCTTATCGCTATTGTTAAATGTTAAATCTTCTCTTTTTCTACAACTGTATTATGTGTTTCCCAGGTAAGGTAATGCATTTACTCATAAAATTGTGATAGATTAAGATGTACCGAGAATATAAAACAAAAAATACACAGAAGGCCCTGGGCAGCAGTTCTCACTGTAGATTTTGCAGATTGTTTTAATGACACCTTTGGAAACCCTTATCTTCAGCCCATACCTTCCCCAGTAAATATATGCTTTGGGTATACAAAGAATTATACAGTGTGATTGAAAAAGAATATGGAAAAAACATTAGACTCCCTCTCCTGTACTTTCCACAGATGTAAATAATTGATCCTTCAGAAGACAGACCTGGAAATGGAAGGAAAAAAAAACTATGGGCATATCAGGGATCAGCTCTTCTCTTCTCTAGTGAGGGAGCAAGCATACAATCAGGAACTGAAGGTTTCATAAACAGAAAAGCCCATTTCCCTAGTCTTTCCTAGTAATAGTCAGACCAAGTAACCAGAAGAAATAACTTTCCTGTTTGTAACCAGCTGTAGCACAATTACACTTTCTGTGGAAGGATTAAAGCTTGAGAGAATTGAGAAATTCTCAATTCTAATAAGACAATGGATGTTGCACGTGAATTTATCATTGCCACACAATCTCCTTTCAATAGCAGTCAATTCAGTTTCTGACCACTTGGCCCACAATGGCCCTAAAATCTTAAGTATCAATATCAGAAACCTGAAGTGCATCGGAGTCAAACACCATTGATTTTAGATAACTAGCATTAGCACAGTTTTGAAATGCATCTACAGAAAATAATCAATAATTCATTTTGTACTCTGAAACACTTAAGAGTAGAATACTCATAGACAAATCAGGAAAAGAAAAAATATATTTACCGCTAAAAATTAATCTGTTGCTGTAAATAGCCTCTCTCTGTAGTTACAACTCTGCTTTCTCAGACTTGCACTCTAATTATTCCATGTTTCAATATCCCAAAGGCAATTATACATTTTTTCAGAAGTTATTGAATAGTAATCAGAACTTTCAATAAGACTTCCAGACAAAGCCTACCCAATGCCTTATTTATTAGTAATGGCACATACTTTGATTTATATTGTATGCATTCAACAAAGAAACAGTCTCTCTATTGTGGAAAGAAAGCTCCCTCATTTAGTGGATAAAGTTGTTTCACCTTCAACCTAAACAGAGTTACTAAGAGATCATCAACAGTCAAAGAAAAACTCTGGTTGTAGCCTTGTAGAGAAAGAGCGGGTGCCTCATGAGAACAGTTAGTTGAGAACAGGAAGTACAGACCAATTGCAAAGAAAAGTCTGAAGTTGCTAATACCATGGTACAGTTATGTGTATAACAGTAGCAGCAGCATTGTCACCAGTCAATAGCTGGTTCTATGTGCATCTCACTTCTCTGCCCTTTGACTTCAGTGAGCACAGATTCAAATTTGGCATTTGCCATTCCCTCAAAGAAATTGCTCCTCTTCCTTATTGTGGTTCTCCTATGCACTTGGAGAAACAGGAAGATTCATTATTAGCTCCTCAATTCACTAATAACTTTGCTAGCTAAGATCTTTCTAGACTGCGCTTTCTATAGCCTAGAACATTCTTTCATAAACTGCAATGAGACTTTAGCTTAAGAAAAAGAGGATTTAAAGACCACAAGGAAACTGAAATTCATGTTTCACTTTGAGAAGTGGATTGGTCATTCTGCCTGCTTTAAAAACCACTCAAATACAGTGAATCAATTTCTGTAGTTACAGGAGAAACCATAAAATTATTTAAAAGGAAAGTGAGAGGAGAAAAGAAAAAAACAAAACCAACAAATTTAAAAATTCATTACTGGTAACCACTTGATGCTACTTAACTTTTTGGAAAACCTTCTATGCTTAATACATACCACTGATTTCTTTTTAAGCTGAAATACTCTGTGCTCTTGTTTCAAGTCTCCATTTACATAATATAGCAACACAAAACAATCTGAGAAAAACTTGGAAGGTATTTTACCTTGTCAGTCCAGTAAAAATATTTTTTTTACAAAAAAAAAAAAAAAGAAAAAGAAAAAAACTTTTTGGCTTAGGATATTATATACTGCTTTAGGTTACTTGAGTACCTCAAGGGGCAGCTACTTGGAAAAGTAGTAATGATCCAACTTTGATCCTCAAAATATTATTGAAGCATTTACCTAGAGAGTATGTTCAGAATGAGAAACATTAAATTTTGCATTGTTCATTCCAGGCTTACCCAAACTGTTACTGGGCTGAATTCACATCATGTCTGAAATGTTACCATGAGGTCAGGGACAAGACTCAAGAATATAAAATACAAAAAGTTTAAAACACTTTAGGTGTTATCTGGAAGTCAGATGGTTTTCAATGACTGAGAAAACGAAAACTAGTACAGAGACAAGTTGGAATGATGGAATCCTCCCCTTACAAAAGCGGGGGCTGAGATGGAATAAGATTATATTTCATGAATTAAATGAAGGTGCATGCAGTGGAGAACCAGAACCTATTCAAGCTAGAGGCCAGTTTTGGCACGGTCATTTTCAGATTTCAATCAAAAGAATATTCATCTTTGGAGATACTCAAAACTTGATGGACAAGGCCTTGAGCAGCCTGATCTAGGCTGGCTCTGCTCTAAGTATGGGCTTAACCAGATAATCTCCAGAGGTTACTTCCAGTCAACTACTCTAGGATTCTATTTTAAGGTTTATAAGTATTAAAGCCAGTGTTTTTTAGAATAGCCCTGTAACAGAAGCAGCGAGGATAAGAACTTCACTGAGTCAAAACAGGATGGTAAATTCAGGAAAGACTGGGGATGACAATGCCATCAATAGCAAAGAGCATGATTCAATGCCCAAGAAAGCTCTTCCAGTCTTGTATTCCTAAAAAGATGTTAAAACCAATTCCAGAACAGCAGATATTAATATCCAATAGACGTATTCATTTCACTGCTATCTGGCCTAAATTCCTTTTCATTCCATTGAATCACTTGCATTTGTAACTGGCATTTCAAAGGGAGACTTTCCACACAAATGCTCTTGTCACTATGATTAGTTTAGCTTTTACACTTTAAAAAGTCTGGTTTTTGTCTAGAAAAATGTGAATGCTAACTTAACAGCTAATACCTGTAAGACAAGGAAAAATATTAAGCGGTAAGATCTTAGTGTCTGGACAGATGCTATTGAGGAGTTCATCTTAAATCATTGCAAGGCCAATATATTTTATGCTTATAATTGCTGCTCAAAGTTCACGGTGGCATTTTGCCGATGTGCCTAAAATAGTCTTCATGGGTGCTGTTAGAGTTGATTTGACAGTACTTAAGGTATAAGAGGCAATGATCCAGCTGAATGCCTGAGTCGTTTTGATAAGTGTACAGCTTCTGCAGAAACTTCTTAATTGCTCCAATATTCTTCAGTTGTTCCTGTTCATGGAGTCTATGAGAAAGGTCATCAATCACAGAGTATGTGAAGTTTTTATGTTTTGCTTGCTTAACAAAATACATTTTAAAGAAAGTAAAATCAGTTAATGAGAACTTAAGGAGGTTATGATATTCCCTTTCCTAATAGCAAATTTGGAACACGAAAAAGTTGGTATTACTGGAGCAGCACATGGTTAGTACTAAACCTTGCTCTTGCCTTATTCTTGCTTTGCAACAGAAATCTTGTTTAAATGTGGTAATACTAGTAAATAGATATATAACAATTAAAAACTTGTGATATACTGAAACCGTTTGGTTGAGTATGAGACAGGATATCAGGAAACCCCACATTGTGTTCTTGGGCTTGCCACTGACTCAAGTGGATTCAGACAAGTCATTTAGTAGTCTTACATTTTTGACTAGCCATGAAAGAAAAAAGCCTATGTTCATCAGTCTGCAATATGTCTATAGAGGTCTGAAAACACAGAGCAACTTCATGGCTTTAAGAATGTTCCTATCACTACGTACATGACCAACACAGCACTAGCTGTTAATCTGGGGGCACAAGGAAAGATAAGCCTAGGTGCATGTCACTTTTCCTGGCTACCATCCAAGTGTAACTGTGAAGGTGGTAACAAATCTAGTGGGTTGACTTTATTTCACCCATCAGTCCCTTTGCTTTGGAATAATCTTGATGCATAAGAAGGAGCTTTCATTCCATGAGAGATACCAGGTCTGAATTTGACCCTTTGTATCTAATACTGTATATATTTCAGATTGTATCAAGGTTGCCATAGAAATAAAAAGATTTGTACTGAATGGCAGAAGATTCAGGAAATATGATGTATGAGACCTGCATAATTTGTTGACACTAAGTATTTGTTGCCTGAGGCCTGTATCACTTGAAAATTACACATTTTTGCTAAGAAAGAAACAGAAACCTTGATAAAACACTGAAAATTTTATAGAATATTCACATTTTTTTCCACTTGTTGCTTTTGGAAATATTTTTTAATATTATCTCCAGTTATGGACCTCTCCTTGGTTCTGCCAGTGGGGATTTTAAACAGAAAGAAATCTGTCATATAGCTAAAAAAAAAAAAAAAAAGGTGAAATTAACCTCTACCTTCCCATTTCCCCTTTATATTTGCAACTCCAGTCCAGTCTCTCATTTTAAGAACTTCTGAGATATTATCTCCAAAGACTCGCAGTTTATAGCGTTTTTTGTTCCCCAACATTAAATAGCCCAGAAGCTAAACTTTCATTATATTTCCTTTGTCACAAATATTTTCATATCTGCAGCTACATTTCAACCTCAATACCTTTACTTAAAAACCAAAAAAGTACCAATAAGTTCTTTCCTCCAGTTTTTCTCTGACATTGTAACAGATGGATTCCAAACTGTAGAAAGACACCCACTGACTTCAAATCTGTAAAGTTTTAAAGTGCATCTGTAATGTGCCAATCCCCACTGCTTCCCACATTCCTATGGAAACTAATAAAGAAGAGGATTTTAGGCCCCTGACATAAGTATCCTGAAAAATCTCCCTTTCAGCTGTAGCATTACTTCTCTAAAATAAGAGATAAGTACCTGCACGTTATCAGTTTTCCAGCTGCCAACTGCAGTTCTGAAAACAGAGATTATGCAAGTAGGGGCAACCCTGACCTGATGATACTACAACTCCAATGCATTACTCCTCACTGACACAAAAATCTGCCCCATTAAAGATCTTCTATACTCCTACCCCATTTGCTTCTCTGTCAGCATCTGGCACCATCAGAAACCCCACAGCACTATACATTGAAATTCCTGTGACTGCTCAGAAGAGCAATTGCTTGGGTTTTGGGAAAGAAACTCTTATCTGATCTTTGAATATGAATAAATGAAAAGCTTCAGTATCACAATGGATTCAAATTGTGGTTTATATGTGGAAAATGAGGAAGTGTCCCTTAGTTCCTGTATAGGTTTACCACTTGTTTCCATATGCATTTCAGACACCCACTCATCTAAAAACATTAACACTGGAAGAGTTAAACGAACAGTTTAAAGAGTAAAACCAACAGTTTTATAATGCATACTGCAGTTCCACAACTACAGGACCAGGTTTACCATATGATAAACAATGGAAGAATCTCAAGTAATTTTATAACAGGAAGAACATGGAGCTCTCTCCCATTCCACAATCAGTTCTAATTAATAAATAATATTTCAGCTTTCCTTGCAATAACAGGCTATGTGTTTCTCTATTAAACTTAGCAAATACCTACATAGTTCTCTCCAAAAGATACTATCTCCTTTGTTTCATTTTCAGGACAGGAACTATTTTTTGAAGAAGTATCTTGAAAGTCACTCTTAGAACTGACTTTATTGTCCTTTGGACTTGAAATAGCCTCAGTAGCATTGTGAAATAGTGCAAGAGAGATATTTTCATATCTATAAAGAAATGCTACTTAAGAGATTTAGTGCATTTTTGCTCTCCTGAACAAACTAAGAAACAGAATTCTGTGACTAGAACAGATTCAATGCACCTTCATTATACAGAGACCACAGAAAAATTGTGCATATCTGGGAAGTCTGGTGCAACAATTGTTTCAGCAATTAAGGATCTGAAGAATTTGCTATAGTCACTGACAACTAGGAGTAACAGCCACACAACATGCATTCCCGTTACTCACAGCTGTTATTACGTATCACTGGGTGACAGAAGCTCCATTACTCATTGTGATTCAGGATTGTCACATTGCTGGTGTGTGCAAGCAGTTTTGCAAATTCTAGTCTGCTAGAGCTCCTTGATGAGTTTTGCAAAAATTTTTATTCTCCCACACATTTTTATATTAATAACCTACTGTAGTCCTATTTCTATTTGGATAATATTATATTAGTAAGATAAATTATATTGAGATGAACATTCAGACCTTTGCCATGCAAGGCTAAGAATTAATTATTAAAATAATGGAGATCAAGATCACCTAGGGTACACTCTTGCTTCTTCACAAGTTAATTTTAAGGACTGTAAGGTGGAAGTTTTGATGACCTGTGCTCCAGCTGACTGACATTCTTCTACGTGAGTTACACTCTATTCTAGATACCAACTAGTCCTCATAGTAATTTTTCCAGTAATATTAAAGAAAATGTTCACATATCCGCCATGATTAAGCTGATGGAACAAGGACCACAAATTCAAGGAGTTTGGTTTTGGTTCAATGACAGGGTAAAATTTTCTGTTGTACCATAATATCTCCCGGTTCTTAAGTGAGGATACCTGTCCCTCTCAGCTGTGTAGAAAACCAGAAATAAGCTATTCTGATATTGTACTCAAGTTGAGCATTCCTTTCACTAGCAAACATTTATTCTTCAGAGCATTTGTATCTTGGCCTATGCTATTCACAGGAGGCACTATTTATTTTTAACTCTACAAACAAATAATTACATTTTTTTAAAAGCTCTTTAAAATATTATACTAGATATAAATGGGTTGAACTTTGCCTCTTGGCTGATCAAGAATGTCACCTAATTAAACAAGCTTTGTGTTACTGCTATAGGCTTGGCAAAAAATGCAATAAAAAAATACCAAGCAGTTGTATTTCAGTAAACTGCATAACACTTAACTTCCCTGCAATTAGAAAAAAAAAAATTACTCAAAGCAGAGGCAGAAAAGATTTTATTTTAAGGAATGAAATTTTGCATTCTACACCAGAAAAAGTAATGTCAAATATAGTTGGTAGAAGGTGACCTATGTAGAGAGTTGAGCAAAGTCACACTCTGAGGGAGATATAAAAATTCTGTCAATTAACATTTTTAACTTTTCTATGTAGACGGCAGTTTAACTCAGGGATCAGTGCCAAATAACTTCCATATACTGCAGAATAACAGGAACAAATGAAGAGTGGAGAATAGCATCAGAGAAAAATAGAAATGGCTCCCACTGTCTACAGAAAAGCCAAAACAGTCTAGATCAGAGAAAACCAACTCATGGATATTCTCTACCCTGGATAGTGCACGGAGAGAGGCAGAAGAAATTTTAAAAATAAAATAAAATAAATCTACAGAAAAGCCAAAACAGTCTACATCAGAGAAAACCAACTCATGGATGTTCTCTACCCTGGATAGTGCACGGAGAGATGCAGAAGAAATTTTAAAAATAAAATAAAATAAAAATTTCCTGCATCCATTTCTAGATGTGCTGAAAAGCTTATTTAGAGAGACATTTGGAAAGGAAATACCCAGTGAATTCAGGGGCTATTGGAGCTATAGGTCCAAGGGTATATACACATAAGTTTGAATCTCTAAACAACCATACGAGCTTTTTGAATGCTTTCTACCTATAGGGAATTGCCCACAATATCATTCAATATTGAAACAGTATCTCATGCTGCTCTTTTTTATATCACATCTACATACGCAACATATGGTGTTTCTAATCTAGTTTTTGAATTTTCAAAACATGAGGGCTCACGCCCCTAAGAATTATCCAAAGTAATCTTCACTTGTGCTCTTCATTCTCATGACAACAGAAAGACATAGCATAATGCAAACCTCTAATGCATGTTCTATCTGTATTGAAAATAACAATATTAGGTTTTTTTTTTCCTTTTGATAACAGCATCACATCAATGTGTTAAAAACTTGCTGTTTTTACACAAATGTGTATTTGTGTATTCTTACCATAGTGCTTCAAAAGAATCATTCAGATTCCCAGCAGGTTTAAGATGGTATCTTATATTTAAAAGTTGTAGTTGAGCAGAGACATTTGGTACGAAGATATATTCCCCTCACCCCAAGCAAAGTATTGTACACAGCACTAATGAGAGAAACTGTAACACGGGTTATTTGACTTTTACCAATTCACTGCAAATAATCTCTTAGCTTGTCAAAACTGTAAAAACACTGTATTCCAGAAGCAACTTCAAAAACCCTTATTCCAGCAAAGAAAACACTTCACAATCAGTGCACATTGACCCGGATTGTTTCCTAAGACTGAACATTCTACCAAATGCTCCACACCTGGAGGCAGCACCATGTGTTCTCAGACAAAAACGCAAAGCCAAGCCAACAGAACCCACAGAAAAACTCTCTGAAGTTGTTTGTAAACAAACACCAGTAGATTCCTTTAGTGTGAGTGTTTTATTAAACAATGCTGACATCTGAATTGCTGTCCTGTTGGAGATATGTGCATGTGAAGCATAACTGGAGATAGGAAAAAAAAATTGGATTCATCCTTTCATCTCTGTAGTGCTAAGAAAGTTTCTGTCTTTGCACGACTGCCCCACCTACTTAATACCTATAAGATGAGGATTTGCAGCAACAGCTTGGTATACTAAAGTAATCTCGACACCTCTGCAGCACTCCTGGCAGCAGAGTGCCAACAGTGTCAGATGTTACTATGCTTGCATCTCACCTGGAGCTTTCCCTCCTAGCATGGTGACTGCCCTGCAGAGATGCATTCCACAAAGATAATCATCTGCAAAGAGCAGCCAGCCTTGGCTTCCCTTCCTCAGCCTGCACTCCCTTTGCATCAATACTGTGTATCCTAAAGGGAAGGGCTGGGATAATGCGCTTCAGCTACATAGAAGGGAAAATGCAGTAATGACCAAAATTATTAGCAATGCTAGTGCATGGTATTTTCTCAATACCAAGCATCTTAAATTCATTATGTCTTACATTTTAAACAATGTTATCCTATATAATTATTATTATTATTATTGCTTTAGTTAATTCTCTATTTAACTCATGCTTCAGTCAAGTTAAAATTTTACTTCATAATTAGAGTCTTCCATTTTGCCTATTAACCTCTTAACATTTTTGCAAGTAGTTAAATATAAAGATTCTATTCTTTCTTCATAATTAGGAAGAATTTTAGTTTCAAGTCCAACCTGGGCCAACAGAGGGGCTCCACAGACCTTTTGAGGTTTGTTGGAAGTGAATTTCAATCTCATTCAGAGAAGCAGAAGTAACTTCACATGGGACAGTCTGCTACTCCAGTGCAGCAGTAAAATCTCACAACAGATCTTTTGCAAAAACCCCAGTAAGTGACCTCAGTGCTTACCAACATTAACAAAAACATGTTTTTCACATGAAGGGGTCAGCAAATAAAGGTATTTTTCACTATTAACTATGAAGGTCACAAAAAACTTCAGCAATTCACAGGCATTAGAGAGATTTTCGACAGATTGAACTTCTGTTGTGCTGGCTGCAAAGAGAAGAAGGAATTGCTGCCTCATCCCCCCAAAAAAATCCCAACAACAACCCCCGCCCCCATCAGATGCCTCACAGTTGCATCCAATCTTAAAATCATTCCTCTTACTTGCATTGGATAAGTAAATTGGAGAGAAGAAAGAACATTACCCAATCAAGCGTTACCAACCAACATCTGCAGCACTGACTTTGCAGCAAGCCCCTTCCACAATTAACAGAATTAAAACAAAAAACTAACTGCAAACTTTGTTGAGTAAATTCTACTACCTAATGAAACCATTTTGATCTTTTTGTGGACATTGTAGAAATAGAAAATAATTTATTCCCTGACATCCCTGAATTATGAATATTTGGATTTATTTCAGAAGGAATCAAAAGAGTCAGAGAGTGTGTGAATGTAATTAATTTTGTTGCTGATACTGGGCAAATGGATCTATCATCTTCTTGCCCATTAATGTTAATGCATGTGCATTGAAAAGAGAATATAATCCATAATATATGCACAAAATCTGCATTATTGTTGGTACAAGAGTTATGCTTGTCCTTGGGCTTCAGTAATATTCACTGCTGGTGCTCTTTTGTTTAATAAAAGCTTCATTATTTTTCCTTTTAATTGAGTATTTATACTTCAGAGCAGCATTAGTAAGACCATTTTGAACTGAATTTTTACTATAACTCAACCATCCTCCTGTTTATGCCTCTTCAGGGATGAGCGAATCTGCCTCCAAACCTTGATAAGAGCCAAATAGTATTGCCTTTGAAGGTTCAAAAAAGTTGAAAAACTTCTCTTATTAAATAATTTTCTAATTTCTTCACTTCTTCAGCCTTGCATAAAAGATACAAATATCCTGCTGAAAAAAAAATGCTGAAGGAAGTGATTTCCAAGAACACTGCTTTCCAGCTGAGCATCTCGCTGACCTCAGCTGGGCCAAGATCAGACTCCTTATAATTTTCCTTAAAATAGATTATAAATGAATAATTAAAAAAAAACATACAAAAAATATTTACAGATCATGTTTCAAGCCTGAGAGGATTAGACAGATACTACACGCTGCATTCAGGTGTTTCCTTTACTATTTTTTATGTTAGCTGTTGCACATAATATATAATTTTTCACTGGTGCAGCTGTCACAAGTGTTGCCAATTTAAGGTGCAGCAGGATTCTTTTCTCTGCAGAATTAGGCTGAATTTGCTAAAGTTGATCCTTCTAGGAGAGATTACATTCACATCTGTCTGTTGTAACTGCACAGGTGCAGTTACTCTGATTAAACGGGAAGCAGTGTTTCTGGAAGAACTCAACCATTTATGGAAGCATGAATTTTCACAGTATCAGTTTAAAAATTGCAGCAATAAATCTATAGCCCTAGTTGTTGCCCCACAGATATAAAAAAAAAAGACAGACATATGCATTCAACAAGCACATTTCTAGCTTGTCCTATTCCTACTGCAGCCCCCAGAGCTCCACCCTCCAGAGAGGGCTTGTACAAGAGTCTAACTTGCTCTTCTGGGAAAGCTTAGCCTGGGTGAGCAAAACTAATGAGTTTTTCTTAAAAAGAAAAAAAAAAGGGAAAAAAAAAACCCAACAAGAATTTAAAAAACCCCACCAAGAATAACAGCTGGGATAAGAAAAGAAGAGACCATCTCAAAGAGTTGGGAAAACAGAAAATATTAAGTGTCACTATGCTTTTGTATTGTCATCAATATTCTATTATTTAGTAATCAGAGTTTAAATTCTTACACAAATCTATGACTCCAGGAACTGGAGCATTAAGAACTAGTGGTCCTGTAAACACTATCTTTTTTCCCCAACATATGCTCTCATCTGCTGACACATGCAACATCTAGATGTTCTACAGCATACCCCTGCCTTGCTCAGAGCAAACCCAATGCACTGTACATAGCATTAGCCATGGCCTTTGCCGCTCTTGTTCTACAGAGAAAACAATCAGCTATTTCTAGTACCTAAATGCAGAATCTGCACTAAATTAGAAATGCCACAAAAAAAAGGAATTAGTCTCAATAAATAAAGATTTTCAATAAAAAAGGCCCCATTATTGGCAAAAAAATAGTGATACAAAACAGAAAAAGAAAGGAAAAACCCGTCTGTGCTTGTTCTTCCTATTTTGTCAGACCTACTAATTACAAATGGGATTTTGATAGTCCACAGAAAACATTTTTCTCTATCAGTCTCTAAGCTAACGTGGGAATACACTTTCCCTTGTTCTAGTCTCATTTTCTATTCCTTGTTCTTTTGCAAAACAAAATTGTTGTTTTCTGCAACAATAAAAAAAATAAAATGTTTCTGACTGTACCAGGGAAAAACACCTCTGATAGATTTGAACAATTCAAGGGCAGCGTATGCCATCAGGGAAAAATGTTTCTAAAAGCAAGAGTGGTTGATACATTCAGGTAAATTACTATATGACTCCCCCAAACAATTTTACATGTTTCCTTTTCTCCAGCTGAGGTACCCAAGGGGGAAATGTCTGTATTTGGAAACAAATAAATATAGCAAGTAGAGTTTCATCGATTTCCCTATACAGATTTCTATTACAAATATTCTACAGCAACCATTATTTAACAATTCAGTCAACGTCAGGTAGTCTTCTGAGCCAAATACCTCCCCTGTCTGCTGAGCTCTTCCAACTTCCAGATTATAAGTCTTAGATGGGAACATTTAATTTGAATGCTTTTCTAACACACCTGCACAATTAAATTGCCTTGGTTTCTCTCCTTAGATGGATTTGGAAACAAAGGAACAAACAACCTCCTCAATGCACACCCCAAACTGTTTTGGGTGTAGGGGCAGGTTGAGACTAATGTTGAAACAGAAGAAGCCAAACACACACACAAAAAACCCACTTCAAAAAAAACCTCTTAAAAATTAAATTATTTTCAAATCACTTAAGAATTGCTTCCTACTCAATCCTAATGCTAAATTTGGAAAGGACTCTGAACATGACTGTGTGTTGTGATATGAATTCAATTTTCATTTCAGGTCCCATAATGGAAATGACCCTAATTCAGATTCTCTAGAGAAGATGTTTGCCCCTTGTCATCAGCTTAGATTTAATTTAAGAGAACATGGAGGAAAAAAAAAATATAAATTAAAAGGTATAAATCACATCCCTGTGTTTGCTGTACTAACATGATTTGTGTGAGGGAATGCTGGAGAAATGAAGAGCAAAGGGAGCACTTGAAATGTTTTGACTGCAAAAGCTTGCAAAAATGGTTTCTTCCTGTCAAAATGTGTAATAGCCAACTTGCCCAAAAATGAAATTTAAGAACATAATGGCCAGTACATAAATTAATGGGGCAACTGGATCTTTGCCATTTTTAATGCATAAGGACCCTAGGATTTGATTCTCCACTTTTCCAGGGTATAAAAAGAAGCTTAACAGAGAAAAATAGTTGTGAGGTTGTTTTTTTTTATGAAAAGAGAAAATAAATTCATAAAACAATCCCAAGAAAATATAAGCAAAAGCCAGGTGACTTATATTAGTGGAGAATCACATGTAGCAGTTTTGAGCTTCATCATAAATATCCTTGTTCCCTCTATTTTCTTCCATCCTATTCCTCAGACAAAGCCCCAGCATGGCTCTCCTTCCTTTAGACCAGGCCACAGCTCATGAGGTGCTGCAAAAATTTTCCAAGTAGAAATTTTACTAGCAGAGAGTGGCAACACTGCACCAGGCTGGTGCAACAGCAAGCAGCTCGGTAATGCTAATGCATCGACCTCAGAGCTCGAAGGGCTAGTTCCCTTATTTCAGCTACTCAGCATATGGAAATCTGAGGCACATTTTTACATGGTTATGAATTGCAAAGCTATACAAAAACCTGTGAAACTCTTCCTGTGCTTTCATATGCATGTGGTTGAGAGAGCACATACATGTATAAGGGCGTAATCAAATATACTCTTATCAATCAGCTTAAGTAATTCAGTTGTTCAGGGTCTACTCACTCCTTCAAGATATTTTTCAGCACCTAAAATGACATTACGTGACCCATTGATCTGGTAGTCATTCAGGATGCAAAATAACACTGGTTTGCTTCAAATATCTCCAGGCTGGCAACTGGTCACTGGTGGAGTCCCACAGGGATACATCCTGGGGCCAGTGTTCTTTAATGTCTTCATCAATGACTTGGATACAGGGCTTGGAGGACTGCTAACTAAGTTCGCTGATGACATCAAACTGGGGGTAAACACCAGAAGGGCAGTTAAATGTTTCAGTAGGTATTCACCAGCAGAACCCATGTTATATTTGCACAGACCTCCTAGAATCTGATTGTCAGCAGCTCCTGTATTGTGTTTTAAATTGTGACATGACCAAAACCAGAATGACATTCTTAAAATCTGCATTTAGATGAATAAATACACATTGAGTACTAGCAAGTTCCAATTCTTATTCTCAAGTTTTGCTAAAGTGCACTGAAAGGACGCCAAACACACAATTAGAGATGATCAGAGTAATCAAGTAAAAAAGTTTTGATTCCTTATTTTGCTACCTTAAAGTAATACAAATGAGAAATCATTCCAATATCCCACTTCTAAAATACATTAAAGAAAAAAAATTCCTTCCACAAGCTCCCTGTCAGTAATAAGTATTCTGTGCCCAGATGTACAGCGCAGTAACACAATTTATTCTATTTAAATGTAAAAAAAAAATATACAAAATGCAGCTATTACCTACATGTCGGAAAGGTATTTTCTCCCAATTCAAAAACACTTAAAGACATTTTAGGGCAATTAGTTAACAAGTCAGTCCTGATTTTCAGATTTCAATGAATGCAGGGAGCATTTTAGAAGTAAAATAGTAGCATTAAGGCCCATCAGCACCTGTGTGATTTCAGACAAGGTAGATGGTTTTTTTTCTTCCACATTCCTTTTGGAGTGTCACCAAAAGGGGAGGGAAAGAAAAAAACACCAGAATAGAACAGTTTCTTTCCCCAGCAGCACGGGGTCTGCCCATACTGCTTAAACCTCCTCTTGCTGATGCATTTAACAGCTATACTTGGAGGCTCAAGCCATATTTGAGGTCTCCTGTCAGTCAGCAGTGTTCCCATTATGTCAGGCATTAGCCAAATCTCCAGGGTGGCTTTGCAGTGGCTCTACAAGCCTGCCATTTATTCACGGTATACTAGCAGCTAAATTATTTCTAAAATGTAGCCCCTCACGGAACACAGTCCTTATTGATGGGAAAATAAAGTTGACTGGCCTATGCTGAAGTATTTGATTATGTTCAATATACAAAGGACAGAATACACACTTCCATGATATATTGTGATTAGTCTTGCATCCTGCTAAATGACAGTATTATATTTATCTCTAGGCAAACAGGGGTAGGGTCATGTAAAAGGGTGTTTACAAGTATTTTAAGTTAATATATCCCCTCAGAAGAACCAGGGTTATTTTAACCTCTCTTTTCTCACTCACACCCCTCTTGTTTTGAGTTAGCCTTTGTATCTTCTTGGTGGGTGCCAGAAGTAAGGACAGTTTCTGGTCTGAATACAAGTAACAGCAGTTCTGCTCAACGTAAAGTTCAGCACATATCTGTACAGACATCATTTACCAGGAAAGTTGATAAAACACTTCTAAATTTGTCTCCCAAGTATGAGATCAAGTCTTTCAAACATGCTCACAAGCCTGGCTACTGATACTTTCCTAAAAACAAACAAACACAGCCCAAAACCAAACAAACAAAACACCCACACAAGGAAAAAAATTAAAGATGCCACTCAGTTCTCAGAGGCTGCTGTTCCAACGCACAAGGAAAACAAAATACAAATTGGAAAAGGAAAAAACATTTGTATCTGAATAGTGCAGAATAAAATAATAAATTGCATCAGACAGTGTACAATTTACTGTCCCTTCCTATTAGTAGTAGTTGTAGGCAGACCCAATGTTGCAGAATGCTTCATTCTGCAGTTTTCCTTTAGGTGTCACATAAATAAGATAGAAAAAAAAAAATATTTAACTTTCCTCAGGAACAAGCTGTCTTTGTCACTTTGTCTTGACTTTATCTGTGTGCATTAAAATCTGCCTGAAGAGTTCTTGAAGGCTTCTCAACATCAGAAATGGAAGCTTCTCACTTTAAATGATAGTAGTAGTGCCCAACTTAGCTGGAGCTGGCAAAACAGAAGGAAAACTGTCTCAACTAGAAAGTTCCTGAGGTCTACACTATGAAATCCTGGATGCATGAAAAATAGAAGCATCCTTCCATTCTATTCCAACTGAAGACCAGAGAGATTGACTGAAGAATATAAATGTTTCAGTAACTACTTTTTTTTTAATAAGAAATAGCCATTTGTCAAAATTAAAGGTATTTACAAAAATGCAGTGATTACTATGAAATGTTTTGGGGAATATAATTTGTAACAACTTCAGAACCTTTTCTTATATACCAAGTTCTTGCATGTCTTTGTAATGTTGTAAATAGAAAAAAGTATTGAGCCAGGTCCTTGTATGGTAAACTGAACACAAAAAACACTGAGTTCGTACTATCTTACTGTGATTCAAGACAATTCAAGTCATTGAAAGTATCATCACAGAAGTGAATGATAAAAAGGACCTAGATCTCTGATGAAAGGCTTTTCTCATTGAATCAGATATGAATGTTAACTACCTTTAAAATAACTCTTTATAAAGTAAAGCTTTAAAAACATTTTTAGCATCCACAAAATACAGATAATTCTGACTTAGCAAGACATCATCAAGCACATTGGCTTTACATGACTAACCATCCATCAAAAGAAAAGAGCTTTTTTGGAATGGATTTGCAGAGCAGGGTATATGGGTGGGGGAATGCTCATGTTGATGTTACACCATCACAATATGTTATTTATCACATAATGTGTTATCATCACAATGTATTATTTTAGTTCTAGTAATATGTCAAATACAAGATTTTTCTTGCAACTATAGTCTGTTTCAATAGATAAAAGGGATTTGTCTTAACAAGAAAGGAGTTTGTAAAAGGAATAATTGTCTCCTAAGATTTCTAAATATACTTCCATATATCTGTAGAGATATATAAGTGGGGAGGGAGAGAGGGGGAACCCACCAAAAAAAAAAATCTGCCTCCTTAAAATAATACTGTATCGACCAAAAATATTTCAAATGCATATGTAACTTTAGGACCTAAGACAAAATGCATTATTTACATGAGTACATTCCAAAAAGGACTTTGAGGCAAAAGAAACACTTGCAGCTTCTTCACTCTACTTAAGCATTCATTGAGTCAAAAGCTGAAAGACTACTCATTGTTAACACACATTCCAGATGTAGAAGACCAAAGCTAAATCTCTGCTAGGTACGTGATTTTTTGATATACAGAAACTTTGACAGCTGCTGCCCACACGCCTGGTCATTGCTCCACACACTGTAGTCTTTCCTCTGTCCTCTCTCCCTCTCGTCTCTCCCTGCCTCACTGCGGAACAGAGTGTTCAAACCCAGTACAAAAGCTCAGGTTTCTCTGCGAAAACACTTCTGTCATTCCATCTGCTGTGACAGATGCACCATCATCCTGGCAGTTCGTGAAATACGGCATCTACAAACAAGGCCAGAAAGACACCAACATGAACTATGTAACCTTCCACTGTGCCAGGAGAGAGTGGTGTGTCCTTCAAGTCTCAACAAATTGCACCTCAGATTCAATCTCTCTAGCCTCTTAGGAACACATTTTCAGTGTTGAAACAGAGTACATTTAAAGGACATACTGAAGATTATATGACAACAGCCTATGATACAAAGACAGACACCAAATTTTACAGTTACCCACATGCTGTTTTAATGTCGTCTGTTAACATGTCAACATTTTACTATACACAGGTCAGCAACAGTGACCAAAATCTAGTGTTGGTGGATATATTGCATCAGCATTTTTCCATTTCATTGATCTCAACTGCATTACATATCTGGCATGTACAGAAGTTTATAGTGAACTGCGCATGCCTGAGTAACAGGGTTGGGAGAACACTCAAAGCAGCTCCCCCTGCAACCCCAGCCCTGGGAATACCTTCCTCTGCACTATTGTTCTGTTTAGAGGCACTAGCAACCAAAAAACTGCCCCCTCTACCTCACTGCTCACATGAACATTGTTAGCTGCTTTTGTGGCTGGATTTTTGATATACAGAAATTTATCCTCAAACACAGATCTACTGCATTTGAGTGAAGAACATTTTGTGTGCAACATATGTTAGATGCACTGTTCAAAAAATTGCACTTAACTGGGGTATACGGGAGGCTTATTTCAGCTGAAGCTGTTTTCTGATTGTGCTCCACTTCCACAGTTCCATACATAATTTAAAAACAATATATTTTCAATTATTTTGAGCTCCCTAAACAAGAGAATTTTTATGGATGTTAAATATAACCAGGTAATCATTAAAATGTTGCTTGCGTTGCATTTTTTTGCAGTTCAAAAGCAATGTTAAAATTTCTTAGTAGTAAATGAGACCTCTAGGGAGGAATGGTTAGAAAGAGGTTTAATCAAATTTTCCAGAAGGAAGAAGAGGAAAAAATCCAGCAGAACAGCCTTCAAATTTCCTACTCTGTGAATGAAAGCCAAGTCCAATAACCTATCCATACTAAAGTTACTCCAACAGCAGTATGTTCCTAATTTCATGAAAAAGCACTGCCCAGGTGAAGGTAACTGCATGACCAGAAGTGTTTGGGCTGCATTGTCCTAAATGTTCAGGTTTGTAGTTTGACATGACCTCATTACTACTAAATTAAATCAGCCTTGTAGGATGTTTTGAAATGCCTGCCAGAAGTTACTGAACTGACAACCTAGTAAATCATCTCTCAGTGACACCTTAGTAAGAAGTCAAAAGAAATCACTTTTGTCTTCCTTGACTAATAGTTTGGTTTTCAGACTGCTGGTAGGTTACAAGTGTTGTGTGTGCAAAAATAGATCACCTATCAAAGATGGACAGACAAATTGAGTCTCACAATTTTCTTGTATGTATAACTAATTTCTCATTAAAATCCCATATTCACATTTAGCATTTCCTGGAAGTTGATTATTTTTCAGTATAGGAGAAGAAATTGTGCATTATGCATTCAGATCACCTGCTGCTCCAATTCTGAACCACCAAGTTTTCTCTTCACAGCTCCCTTTTACATTTCTTGGGGTAGTATTTTCAAAAGCACTGAAGCAGTGAAAATTCCTTGGTTGTTTAAGTACTTTTTAAAATGCTTCTTTTTTTTTTCATTCAAATGGGATTGATGCACTATGAAAAGATTGAGATAAGCTCTCAGTTTTCATAGCACACCGAGACTGGTAGATCTCTAGTCTAGTGAAAGTCTTATTTGCTCATAAGAGCCCCCTGAGACTACAGAGTATTATTTAAATAGATGCAACACATCCAAGAGTTCTTCTAGTTTTGGAGCCTATGCAAGTTTTCTTATCTCCACTTTATGCATGGGTATATCAAAAGCCAGATATGTTAAATAGGATGTCTTCAAAAGTCTGACTCTGAGAATCCTTTACCTCTTGGCATTATTAGACACACAAAAAATGTGCAGCTATTTTCTTACCCACAGTCTTTGTTGTTGAACAACTTGATATAGTCAGCCAATACTTTAAAGCAAAATACAATTTAAAAAAAATAAAAGAAATAAAAATTATATGAATACCTGCCAAAACATCATTTTGTTGTCTCAGCACATTTCAGAAGACAGCTTTTACCTTGTTTCTTCAGAAATCCTTAGGGAGGAATTAGCAAAATGTATCTTGAGGCATATAGTTATATGGTGCATAAATTACATTTTATGAATTCCAGGTTAAGCTAAACACAGGGCAACAAGAAGTGGCTCCACACTTCCAGAGGTGTTTCTAAAAAAAAACTTACAGTCTTCATGCAAGGACTGTGCTTCTGCAAGGAGTGAGTTTTGTTTCATTTTCTTGCACTGAACTTTGGAAGAAAACATAACAGCATCTTGATTTTAAAAAGTTATTCAAACTGCAATTGTATGTGCCAGCCAATACTATTGTAAAGTCATGGGGCTTTGCATCCGTCCTGTGCTTTCTTGACATTTAAAAGCAAGTGTATAGGAGTATTTGGTCAAATTTTAGAGATTTTATTAAAATAAACTATTGATGACAAGACCAGAAATATTAAATGAATGCAGATAAATCAGG
>NW_010338093.1:181995-186354 GCF_000700745.2 Antrostomus carolinensis
TGCCACCAGAAAGAGAAGGAGGAAAACATGAGCTCCATGTGACAAGATGACTGTCAGGTTAGTCAGAAGACGAGATAAGTGTTTGTTCTCAAAAATAAATAAAACTGTCTAGAGTTTCTACTAATTTGTTTCTTGTACACTGAAAGAATTAGATCTGAGAGGCATTCAAAAGAAACAGCTTGATAAAAAAATATTAATTTTGGTGTGTAAATAGCTTGAGGATAAACAGTGATAACTGCCAGAGTCAGTAGGATTTTTTAATTTATTTAATGAAGAAAATATATAGTTGTATAAAGTCTATTCATACTAAATTAATTTACTCTTGATGAAATGCATATGGACTTGATGGATCAAGAGCTAATCAACCAGAAGTGGTAGAATTTAAGCTACCACTGGAACTCAGATACCTTTTGCAGTGTTTGCCATTTTACAGGTATACTTCCAGGTAAACTGTGTAAGAGGACTCAGTGTGACATCTTCTCTGTGAATAAATTATTTCTAGAAAGTCTGCCAAATTTGAAGGGAGGACTAAAAATTTTATTTGGTGCAATCCAAAAATTGTGCAGATCTCTTCACATCACTTTAATGTAGAAGCAGTATATTAGCACTAATTAACACCACAGAAGTCAACAGCCAAATTCTCTGCTGCCATAAGCAGTGGCATTGGCTTCTGAACTACATTATTTCTGCTGCTGTCCAAGCAGGGATGATAAAACAAAGAACCAAAAAACAGATCAAAAAATATATCCAAAGTCTAGGTTATTTAATATTTTTAGTTTTGCTTATCTTATCCTCAAAAGATATTTATGAACTCTTTATATTTGTATTGGGTTTGCGTGGCAAGGTCACTCCATATCCACCCCCACTACCAAAACCTTGCCACACAAACCCAATACAATATTACAGCCAGGAATTCACTTTATTTTCCAATTTTTTCCAGACAAAATTTTTTCCAGATAAAGAAATCTTAACGTAAATACACTTTTCTATATCTATGTACTGTTTCAGACAGTAAGAATTCTCACTCCTATGGAAAGTTGGTGCCATCACTTCACTGAAGACATTAATCTGCTAGTAGGATAGGCAAACTTCTCCAAGCATGTTGTATACATCAAAACAAGACTAGGAGTTAAAATTCTTCACATTTTAAGATTTCTCTTCAGTTCTTTCCCCTGTTTAACACAGGGATCATAGTAGACATTTAGTCCCTTACATTAGCTGTTGCCTTCCTCTCTTGATATTGCATTGGCAAATTTAGAGAGCACAAAGTGTTCTGGTACAAATTCCAAGCAGTGACACTTGGCATTGGGATTTGCTGATGTGAAATCAGCTTTACTACACACATGCAGTTTTAAGACTGGTTCTTATGAAATTAGCTGGAGACATGCTCTGCAGTTTCATGCTGGTTGATTTATTTATTCTTTAAAAAGCTTAACATACAGTTCTGAAAAGTAATAGTCAGCATGGCAACTTCTTACTCAACAGATCTCTTCTCTGTGTGCAATCAATCAGTTCTGCTGATTAACTTGCCAAAACCAAGTTTTGCTGGTCTGGTGTTCCAAGTCCCAAGAGAATGCCTGCAACAAGCCAAGCTAAGGCTAGACCTGATTCACACTGCAGACAAGGAAAGTCTCCATTCAGTGAAAGGGTGAGGAAAAAGATTAGGAGGTCAGGATAGAAAAAGAGTATTTGGGGAAGAACTGAGAGAATGGTGAATCAGGACCTGGTTAAAACCCAGAGTGACAACATTAAAAAGAATAACAAATCTAGAAGGAAGTATAATTTAAAGAAAAAATTGAGGGTTGCTTCCCTACTTATGAGCACCATTTATTTTCCATCGAGCCTCAATGAGCAGAAAGTGTTATCCTACACAGGCAGTATAATTTGTTCCACTAAGACACAGAAGATTTGCTCCATGAGTACTAAGGATTATACTCCTAAATTACCTGATTTAATTTTTATTTTAACAAAAAATCAGGCATCTCAGTGGAAATAAGGCAGTGAATGTAAGTGTCCTGGATGTTTTGATAGAAGTTTTTTCAGGTTGAAAGCATAACCTGAAAGAACCTGTAACTGGCGAAACACTACTGTATTTGTTAGTATTATCACGGAACTCCTGTGTTGGATTTAATACCATTTAGGACTCTGTTTAATCCTTATTTATGAGTAATACAACAACTGGTAGATATCTCTTATTAATGGAAAATGTTGGCATTTTTCTAGGACTTGCTAGTAGAAGACATTGTGTCCTGTACTTTATGCACTATGTTACACTGATTTATGGTGTTTTGTGCAACTGAAACTCAAAATCACAGAAAAAAATAACATCCAAAGTGAGAAAGTCACATGACTTGGTCTGCAAAGCTCATGTTCCAAAAGCAAGCTGGCCAGCAGTCGATTTCACAAAGAAGCCACGAGCCAAATACTATTTCTAAAACACTTGGCAAAAGCTTGTAATTGCAGAGTATATTAAAATAACTAAGTCATTAGGTATGTGTATAGATATGCGCATATGGACTGTACTTAAAACCCACCCAGAAACAGTGGTGTTATCACTCAATAACAATAAAAACATTCAGGAATTTTGTATTATTATTTTTAATCAAACACTAACAAGATATCAGAAGACATGTAAATGGTTACCTATGTATATATATAAAAATGAGTTCATGCTTTATTAAACAATCATGTGTCTTTTTTAAACTTTCTCATTTGCTTCTAAATTTTTGTAATCCGTTTTCTCAGAATTGAAGAAGAAAAAAGCAGATAAAGAACAATTAACCTGAAATAATTCATATTGTGTCTCTGCTTAAAGAAAACAATTCAAAACTCATTTTGAGAAACATGGAAGTGTTGCTCAAGGTTTACCTAGTATGTCAAGCTTATTTGATATTTAACAATTCAAAGTAAACCAAACAGTGCAAACAAGTTTCCTTTAGAACTGGAGATGAAAAGTAGATAGAACCTTATTGACGCAATAAAACTACAATTTTAGTACAAAGTTCAAATTTAAACTTCAACCAGAATGACTGCAATGGGAAAAAAAAGTTATTTAAAATACACATGAGCTTACTTTTTGAGGTGATGGGGGAAATGATAACAAGGAGGGGGACACACAAGTGGTAAATTCTGGCTTTGTTAAAAAGGAAAAAATGGGGGGAACCCCAAAATATGAGAAAATGCTTTTTCCATAAGAGTCTCTTCTGTTTACTTGACACATCTAGAAAAAATTTGCTTGGGTAAGTTCTGTAGAACAAGCAACCTTCCAAATGTTTAGCAGCTTACCTTGAACTGCTTCCTCCAAACTACTTAAATGGTTTTGCTTCTTGAAAGCAAGCAAGCAAATGAATGGCAAGCAAGAGAAGGTGATTAGTCTATAACGCTCCGATTCCAGCAAGATTGAAGCAAATGCTAAGGATTTGCTAAAATTGTAAGTTCCCAAGGGGAGAATGGCAAGCAAGAGAAGGTGGTTAGTCTATAACGCTCCGATTCCAGCAAGATTTTAAATTCCACTGCTATCAGCTTTACATCAAATATCCAGAAAACAAACAAAACCAGCCACAAGGCCTACCAAAGATGTCAATACCCAAAGTTATAGCAGTGAATAAGTACGACCTATAAATTGCTCTGCTGAATACAAGAACAACAAGTAATTTAGTGTTATGAATCAGTAAACACTTTCCACATAGAAATGCTTATTTTTAATTAAATTTCCTAAGCTGGTTACGTAGATATCAGGCTACAGGACTACCTGAACAGGGCAGGCACATAAGCAGACAATTCGATCATCATCACAACACTTTCAAAATGTTTTTTCTTGGTACAGTTTACGCAGACACAGAAGTGCTCTCTCGCACACAGGCAATTTCAGATGGAAGCACTGCAGAATGCATACAGAAAACCCACTCACCCACAGATTATTTCAGATTCAAGCTGTGTATTCCAAACATTGATTCACTCTATTTTTCAATTTCAAAGCAATATATTATTTATTTAAAAAGAGAAAAGTTAATGTATGCATATCTAGAGATACATATATGTGTATATACATTCTGTTTTAAAAATCATGCTCAGAGAAACAAATTGAAACACTAAACCAAATGGAACACAATTTAAGCATTGCTAAATGTCTTTTCTGCATAGAAGTGACATAAGTGGGAGTCACTGGATACACGGGCACTTGAGTAACTTGGCAGCTACTCGTTCTAGGTTCAAGTGTCTGACAAAAATCTCACAGCCCTCCCCCTTAGACGTTCTTTAAGTTGAGATAAATGTCCATGACAATAGAGGTCACCAAAACTCAAGCAACAAGGACTGTAATAGTCCCTCTGGACACCGGTCATTGTTTCACAGAGTTCA
>NW_010338093.1:186391-240586 GCF_000700745.2 Antrostomus carolinensis
AGTTTGTTTTACTTCATATTTAGATGGCAAATACTTTTCCATTCATACTATCCTCTTCATGGGTCTGTACACAGCAGAAGACAATAACTTTCAACTCCCAGCTATGTATCAAAAATTACTGAGGAATAAGAACAGGTATTGAATATTACACCTGTGAAAATGCATGCTATTAAGCAATGAGTTATAGCATCAGAAAGAGTCAGTTTATGCATAAGCTGGAGAAGATTCTAGTAGGTTTTCCTGTTTACAGTTTTGGAAAAAACTACAGGAGGAAAATTACTGGTCCATTACCAAGTCTTTCAGTCTCTCTATATAATTAGAATTGATTTAAAGGTAATAGATAATATTTGTCCCCCAGAATCTTCCTGTATTTGGTCCATTTATATGAAAACTTATTTCTGTTTAGGTGCTTGGCTCATTCCCTCCTCAGGGGTCTGAAGAAATAATTTCTATGACCAGATCTAAGAGTTCTTCATGCCACAGTATCTCTTAGAAGTTTCCATCTGCTCTAGAAGAGCATAAGGGGCGGGGGGGGCTTACCAATATTTATGCACAGTAATTTTAGTTCAATTGGTAAAACTCTGTCAAAGAACATATGTGACAGACTGAAAAGAGATCAGTCAGGAAATGCTGGAGTTACTGCCTAGGTCATTTGCAATTTTTATTGAAAAAGATGAAAAAAAAAAAAGGAAGATATTGTGGTTTAGTTATTCAAGTCTTGCAGTTTTGCTGCCACAATTCATTTCCTTAATTATACTGAGAATCATTTGCCCTGAGTGTTAACAGATTTTTTCTTTTTTTTTTTTTCAAATGGTAATATATGTAAAAAGCCTTTGGGGCTTAATAAATTATGTAGCATATGTTTTCCTTCACTAGGACTGAAGATAACTTGTGGAAATTTCATAAATATAGGAAATTATTATAAGAACTTAGGGAAGTCAGGTTAGTAAAGTGCCTGCTCTACTGCCTTTTTAAAAGTTATTTTTAATTTTTCATCCTTGTTAAACATACCTATGCCACAAAACAAAAATGTTACAGGAAATCCAGTATGGCTATTAGATTACATTGGAGAGAAAAGTACACATCTGTAATAGCACACCAATATATTAACATGTTTTCAAGGCCCATGCTGCACTTCCTGCAAGTAAGAGCTGAATAATATATGAGACAGACAGACATATTGCAGGGGGGAGTGGAGAATAAATCTGGAGAAGTAGGCAAAACAGATACCAGCAAACCCTATTCTGTGATTCAGTGCCCTTTCACTATGTCTCCAGGAACATTTTAAGAGTACAGCTCCTTCACAAACTTTGAGCCTGGAAGTTCTATTTAAAAGGAATGCTTATGGTTCTGGATTTGCATTAAATTATAAGAGCTCGGGACTTTGAGAGAACTACAGATAAAAATACAGGAGACCAAAACTTTTGTCTTGATATTACAAAATAAGTACTTAAATGTTATTGTTACCAGCAGAGATTATACACTTTTCTAGATTTTCTATCCAAACCAGAGCTCCTGGAAACACAGCTTTTTTGCCTAACTACCAAAACAGAGTTAAATTCAACTGTCTTAAGTTCTTTTTCTCCTAGATTTTCTATCCAAACCAGAACTCCTGGAAATACAGCTTTTTGCCTAACTACCAAAACAGTTAAATTCAACTGTCTTAAGTTCTTTTTCTGCTCTATGAGATCCCAACTTCATTCTTCCCGGGAAGTGGAATGTGTCACCTAAAGGGATAAGGACAGTCCCTTCAGCAACCCAAACTACAACTCCCACATACACATTTATACTCTTGTAGTACCAGATGGTAAAGGTTTTACGTGAAACTTTTCAGATTTTGATTTCCAGTGAAATGGCAGATTTAGAAAATAGTTCTTTCCACAGCAAAGAGTAATTTGTGGAATTTCTCACATTATCTCATTGAGTAGAAACAGCAAAATACTACTCCTCTCAAGGAGACAGAAAATACATACAAATTCAAAACATACAGAGGCCTGAAACGTCAAGTTTTCAAATCTGATTGTGACAATATCAGGTAAATGCAGGCATTATGGTGAATGCTACTCACTGATGCAATTACAGAATGAAGAAAATTGATGTCTATTGACCACAGATAGAGTTCTGCTAGTGTTCCCTTCCTTCAGTGCTAGGAAGGATGACTACATGCAGATGATGTTTACTGTGATGTAAAAAAAAAAAAATAATAAAAATAAAAGTCATTCTCACTGAGATTTTAGAACTGCTAGACTAGTAAACTCTTAGACAAAGGCACAGGAACAGAAAATATTTAGTAAGGTTTTCCTTTAATCTGAGATACTTCTGGGTTTATAATTTAAAAGTCTGTGGTATTTAAAGACTATAGAAAATAACCAAGATGAATGATGAAATACAGCAAAGGAATTGCTATTAAAAAAGCAAGCTATTTCAGGAGTATCAAATTCAGCAAGATTATACTTTCTCCATGAAAAATTCATCATGTAGAGCTTAAAAATAATACCAATTAGGTCTCAAGTTTTGCCAATAAGGAAGGAAATCATGCAAGAGAGGGAAGAAAAACTGAAACTGAGTGGGTTTTTTGTTTGTTTTTTTTTTTCCTCAGTTGCTTCTTACTATTGTTCTGAAGACCTAAGTGGTCTCAGCATGAGATCGCCTCAGTAACTGGTACCCATTGAAGATGTGCTTTATTTCCCTTCTCAGAACTATTAGAACTATACATTTTCCTTAACTCCACATTTATACAACAGTTAAAACATTAAAGACTCATAACAGACACTTTAAATACACAACCTCTTATTTAAAGAGGCAAGGGACCATGTTTTTCTCTGTAGAAAACAGAATTGATTGGTGTTATGGTAAGCATCAGTCACCTCATTTTTCTTTCTAATCTCCAAGGTCCTTGATGTTGTACTTAACTGAACTTCCAACCTATCCACACTCCGCAAGACCCACACATTTTAAAGTCTACAGGTGTTTGGTTGGGCCTTTATTGAGCATGAAAAAATAAAAGCTTAATTTGTAAGTGTCATGAGGTTCACATTGTCACTTCACTTAAGATTCTTAGTCCTGCTCTTGTTCATTCTACTGTGCTAATTATATCAACAACACTCAAAAATAGCTGTGCAAATGAAGCTGCCTACAGGAGCAGAGAAAAGGAAAACTGGCAGGATATCAGCAAAAACGTATGAAATACAGTGCATTCTTACCTACTCTCACAGTAACTGGACACCAATTTAACAAAATTTCCACAAAGTCTGAGTTTACAGCTCTGTAAAGTCACTCTCATTTCCAGAAATCCTCTCTTGTCCCCACTGCCCCATGAGAGCGATGGCCAATGAGCTGGATTATCATAAATTCAGCAATCTAATTTACACAGCTCTGGAGATGCAAGTAAAATGAGTATTGTATCTTCATTTCCTTTGTGACACTTTATCAACCTCTTCCTCTGCTGATGGTAGAAGTCAATAAAATCCTATTAACACTAAGATCTTGTATTAAGTTTGACAGTTTACAAATTGCAGGGGTTTTCATTTCAAATATGAGCAGCTTGAGATACTCTGGAGTTTTACTGTATAAAATTGTTAAAGTTTGAATAAAGTTGATAAAATAATTTGGTTGTATTTTTTCCTCTCCTTTTAAAGAAGGCAGCAGAAACAAATCAAACAAAAAACCCTATAAACCTTCCTGAGAGATTCACATTAGCCTAACCAGGAAGATCAGAAGAATCATAACAGATCTATATTTAGAGCAAAACATTCACCTGATCTCTCTGTGGGCCTAATCCAACTGCTATTTGAAAATAATCAATCTTTCCTATGGACTCCATGGGCTTTGTATCAGGCTCTACCGCTCTCTGTAATCACAAGCAACCACTCTTGCAAAATGAGCAACACATCCTAAGAGAAAAAGGCTTAAAGCAACTGAACCTTTAAATAGGTAAATAAATAGAGATACCAGCAACAGGGATGGAGTTGGCACCTGCAGAAACAGCAATCAAGGGTATGGCTGACCAGCTGGTAAATGAATTAGGAATTATGCCAGAACAAACTTGGGGACAAATCTAAAGCTATTTCTGCAAGTGGGCAAGTTGCCATAATTTCCACACTTATCCACACAGTGATTTAAATTTCTGTTAAATATTATTTGAGGAAAACAAACACCAGTCCCAGCTGGTGCTATTCTTCCAGTATTAGCTTTCTTCATTGAAGAATGTTCTCTCAGAAACATGGTAGCAGAAAGCATTTAAGCCAGATCTAGAAAGCTCTTCTAAACAAGAAATGTAAATCCAAAGCAGGTTACTAGAAACATTAAAAAAATCTCAGAGAAACATGCAAGAATGTGCAATACACAAGTCTCGGTGGTTTCCTGAATAGCCTACAGGGGTAAAAGGGCTAAGCCAAGAAAAGAGAGGGAACTGGAAAGGAAGAATGTGAACAGAAGCAGAGGGGGAAATGTAGAAGAAAATGGAAAGAGAAAAATGTAATAACAGCAAAAGAAAAAATGGGGTTCAGGAGCCTGGTAAGAGTCACCAGAGAACAAGGCTAAGCAGAGAAGAAATAAGTGAAGCAGTGGGTAAGAGGGCAGCTTGCCTTATGCTGTTCCTTTAGCCTCTTAAAAAAGAGCTTGGCCTCATTTGAGATGAACTGGGAGCTGTGGAAAAGTTGCTATCAGAATGAATGTCAAGGAGGGTTTAACACAGCTTCAGGTTAGATTCTGATACTCTTTTCAAAAAGCTTCCCCAAATCTACAGTTCCATTTCTGAACAAATTGGAAATATCCCTTATTCCTAGTAAAAGATATTGCAGAGTTACTTTTTTTGTTAGAATAAGGACTTATCAAATATTCACCCCTCCATACTTCAATGTTATCATTGCTTTGAATAGGAGAATCCTCATTCTTACATTTCATTTCTAATTGTTTTGACTTTTGCTCTTCTGCTTAATGAAGGACAGCTCTTCAAAGCTTTTTTTCTTTTGCTTTTTTTAAGAAATATACTTCATTTTAAGTATATAATCTCAAAGCCTGTCAAAAATTTAGTACTTCTTACTGGACACCAGAAGTAATTAATTATCAATTAATTTACTGAATTAGAATATCACCACTCAAATAGATGTTCCAAACAGAAGCTAATTATGGGTTTTGTATCAACACCTTTTTCAATACCAACAATTTAAAGCATTACACAGAATTTGTGGCTATACATAGATTCCTCTGATCATCACTCTCACTGCGTAAGACAGTCTTGGACTGCTCACAAGACAGAGTGGGAGGCTTTATTTTGAAGCAAACATTGCCTCTAGTAAGGATGTTTGTAGACAGCAATAACTTGCCAATGCTTAAGGGCAGAAGCATTCTAACATCCACTTATAAACATTCAAATATACCTTTTTTTGCCCCAAAAGTGTACTTCATGAAAGAAAAAAAATTCCTGCTTCAAGTAATTATGTCCAGAAACGATGCCAGGTAGATGGTATTTAGTCACCTATCCATCACACTGACTATGTACATATTCATCATGTATCTGTGGACACTCTGAAGTTGTTGCCTTGACATCTAACACTGTCTACTTCTCTTTTGCTCTCCTTGAGCTCGGGGTACAAGGACAGAGTGGCAGAATTCTGTGAATTCAGCAGCACAGTTATTTATTGGCACTATGACTTTGCTGTTTTAAGTGGTTAGAAGTACAACCTTGTAGGCTTAAATTTCCCTCTAAACAGCAGAATAAGATGCCTTTCTGTGGTACTTAGAGAAAATATTTATTTTATTTATTTGTAATGAATGACCTATCTAAATTGCCAAGTAAAGCTTACAGTAGACCAAGTGAAACCTTTATACTACCAATCTCTACACCCCAATACCAACCATAGTTAAAGGCAGGATTTGAAAACAAAAATCAAACCCAGGAAAATAAAAGCATCTGAAAACCTTTCTTCACAGAAATTTGTACTTTTTTGTTGAAATTTATACTATATCTCCTGATCAAACCTTTGCATTCAAAGCTACACATACAACATATAAGATCTGGTGAGCCACATTCCCTTACTTTAGGTACAGTTGATTTTTGAGCAACAGATGCCTACTGTGAAGAGATTGTGTTAAGTGCCCGAATCTCTGAAGAAAGGAAGATATCTTCACATTGTTCCCCAACCAAAACTGAAGTAATCATATGCTGTCAAGTTAGCAGTGAAATATAAATACAGCACACAGGACTAACCTTCTCTCTACCTTCTTGTGATATCATTACAAGTGATGCATTTTTAGCTTTATGTGAGGAGACAACATCTCAACATCCTTTGGTATTTTACTGCTGTGATGACTAAAAAAAATACACTATGTGACCTCTTATTTTCTGGTTCATCAGTTTTGTGTTCTTATTTACTTGCCATATGTTTTAAATCTGATGGCACCCAACAGGATACAGGCAGCTCAGAATATGCTGTATTTAAAAGATATTGGCTGACAGTGTCTTTGATTTCATAAAAGCCTATTTTCAAAAAATTATCTGTGTACATGTGTATTTTTTAAATTCATAACATAACAGTCAAACAAAGGAGAGGCAAAGAAGATAGAATGACAGATTATTCTATGTTTTCCAACCTGGGGAAGCACCTCATTGTGCCTTTGCAAAAGTTTGTTTTGTACACTCTACTGGAACAGGCGTGGACTTCGTTTCTTTGCTGCAAAACTTGACATGCAATGGTTTCACATAGAGGGCCAGATGCTCAGTTAGCATAGAATGAAGGAATCCCACTGATGGTCACATCTAACTATGTATACATATAATCACAATCCTAAGTTCTACCAAGGAGAGAGTCTCCAACATGTTCCACTGCTCCAGCAAACTCTGCTTTTGCTCATCCTGTGATTTCAAATCTTATAGCAGCCTTCCAATATCTGAAGGGGGTCTACAAGAAAGCTGGGGAATGACTTTTCATAAGGACAGTTAAGGACAAAACAAGGGGAAATGGGTTTAAGCTGAAAGAGGGTAGGTTTGGATCAGATATTAGGAAGAAGTTCTTCACTGTGAGGGTGGTCAGACACTGGAACAGGTTGCCCAAGGAAGTTGTGGCTGCTCCTCCCTGGAAGTGTTCAAGGCCAGGCTGGATGAGGCTCTGAGCAGCCTGGTCTAGTGGAAGGTGTCCCTGCTGATGGCAGGGGGGTTGGGACTGGATGAGCTTTAAGGTCCCTTTCAACCCAAACCATTCTGTGATTCTATGAAATGATGCTGGGAAGCCCTAACTGCACTATCGCTTTGCAGTAAACGACAAGTAAGAATCTTTCCACAATTTGTCACTATCATAACTTGAATGATTTTTCCCCACCTATCAGAATAATTTATTTTGCATGATAGTCAACAACAGTCATAACCACTGGACTTCTTACTGTTTACCAGTGTCCTTCTGCGAGTGGCTGACAACATGCTATTAAGTTACTAAAGAGGTAAGAGTCATGTTTTCAAACAGGAAAGAACAGTATCTAATAACTTTTTTTGTTGTTCTCACTGAAATCATTAACATATTGCAGACACTCCAAAATAATGAAGTTGAGCCCAAACCACAATTTCCTGCTATTAATCATTTGGACTCAGGAATAACTACCACTCACAGATGGAAAGAAACTCCACACCCATCAGAAAAAAAACCTGCTACCTGTAGATTACAAACTAACTGCAAAAGTATCGTTTTTTTAATTAAAAAATTTATGAAATAAAAGCTATAACTAATTAAAAAAACCCCCACAATTTCAATGTAAAGACTTTATTCTTTCTTCATGGTTAGGCTCTTTCATCTCTACAACATTTTATTAGAATTTAAGAGAAAAGTGTGTAGTCAATCTCCATCCTGTCTGGATTAGTTAATTAACTGAAAGCCTTTGTTCCACATGAATCTAGTGTGTTGGAATCCTTGACTGTATCTCCTCTATGTAAGAAAAAAAAAAAAAAGATTTTTTTGATAAATATAGGCTTTTAAAAGAGCAGTATTCTGCAAGGTAACAGAAAAGTATATAGATATTTAGGTATACATCTGTCTGCCTTAATTTCTTTCTTTTTTTTTTCTGTCCCATTTTCCCCTACCCGCCATCTCCCTCCTAAACCAACGGAACTAATTTGTTAAGTCTTTTACTTCTTTAGCCCCTTACACTCTCACTGACTCAGCAGGAACATTGTCAAACACCTGGTGCTTCGCTGTTCCCAAGTAGTCCAATTATCACTTGGATTGCATCAAAATTAGGTTCTTTTCACACATGGCTCAGCTGCCCTCTCATGAGATTATTTTCATGCTCAAACAGTAGCTCCTGAACAAGGGATGGTGTATGATGTATCTAAAGCAAATTTAATCTGCCTCTTTCTCTTTTCATCTTTCCTAGGTTTACAACTACACAGAGTAACTGAGTTTGGGAAACAGAGGCAAGTAGGAGCAAAGATGTGAGAAGCTGAAAACACAAGGAGACAAAAAGCCCCCATTACTGAAAATAAGAGACAAGAGGGCAGCTCTAAAACAGCTGAGGATCACTGCAGTAGAACTACAGTATGGGCCAGTCTTCTATAGATCAACTGCTAGGGGCACTGTAGGTCAATACACTTCCCACTGCCCCTTTCCCTCCCTATACTACTGTCAATGTAGGCACTAGCACCCAGCTTCACTTCTCCCCAGATGCTTTCCAGCAGTAATCCTAGAAGTGTTCAGAGAAGAACTATACCCTTATTCTAATCATGCTGTCACATGTAACACCTTAAGGCAAATACAGTTTGTTCCATGCTGTCATATAGAAAAATTGGTTCTGGCTACTAGTCAATATAGTCTGAATAGACAATGGCAAACATTTGTAAACATGGGATTATTTTCATATATATTTTCTCCACTTAAAACCCACCAACTTTACCCAGAATCAGTTTTTAGGGGCAGCTGATGATCTGAACAACACTCTTCAAGGAAACATCAAGTATAACTCAAACCACATTTGTGAACAAAACAGAATGTGTAGAAGATGCTCACAAATAACTCAGCAATCTTAGGTTACATGTAGCCCTTCTTTTAAGTCTCATCGAATAAGCAAGGACAGTTTATTGCTGGAATTGGATAAAATAGTAAAGCATCCAGTTTAATAGAGTGTTTATGCTCTTGATCAAAATATTATATTAAAGCTGTGGTCAGGTTAAATTGAATTCTTTATGCGAATAATGAAAGCAATTTGGCCACAGTACTGAGAAAAATGGCTTAATAATAACCCAAAGTACAGAGAATGTATTTAAGGTAATGTTAGGAATCAGTAAATTCATGAGCTTCTCCCTTTAAGATATAAAATTTGCTATTACACTAATCTGATGCTTTTAGTTTTCTTTACGAATTAAATTTTATTCTCTTTAAAAGCTCAAGTTCAATAAAACTCTCCTCTAAGTATTAAGCAGCTGTAACATTTCCTCATAAAAACATTGTCTTCACAACCTGAAGAGACTTTAGCCTAAATTTGAGTAATATGCAAAGAAAGGTCCCTTCCAATCCCTAACATTCTGCGATTCTGTGAAAAACACAGGGGTAGTTGCTCTAATTTTCTCTGAAAAAATCAAGATAACCAGCCATGACAATTGTAGGGTCATTGAAGTTACGAAATCTGCTAATCTGAATATCAAGACAAAATCAAACAACTAAAACTACAAGAAGTTTGCTTTTAGGTATTTGCTATATTTGTTTTCATGTATTGTGCTGGGACAGGCTAGTTACATCATATCTGTGAGTTCATAGTAAGAATCAAAACCTGTATCTTAACTATAAATACAAGTACTAAAACCCTGCCCACAGAAGCCTTGTGTGGTTTGTTTTTTGGTTTGTTTTTTTTAAATCTTAAACCATTACAAAAGAATTTGAGGCTGATATTATAGAACAATCAAGTACTTATTTCAGGCTTTGTCCCTAATCACAAATTTTGTTTGAATAGTATAGAGCTCATTTCACTTCCAATAAAGTAATATAAGTCACTTTCTTTTTTCAGTTAATTTAACTCTCCCTTTCGGTCATTTTGTGCTCCTCCCCAAGTGACTAATTGTATAAAGTGTGTAAAAATCACACAATTTATACAATTAGTCACTAATACACTAATAGACACTTCTCAAAGTATAGTGGATGTAAGAAATTATGCCACTGACAAAAGTGAAACACAAATAAATACAAAGAAGTTAATCAGTTATTTAGAATAAAAGCAAATTTTGGTTTCTACAAACTACAAATTGGATTTCTCTCACAGAGGCATATTTCCCTCTTAGTCATAGTAGCAAAAGTGACCTACAAAAAACCTTCAAAATAAAAAACCATATTCATAGGAAAACCAATACTTATGCAAGATAACTTTATAATTTAACACCATGTTGCAAGCATTAAGTGTTTAATTCTTCTACTAAACACAGTGGTAGTTTTACTGCTTCTACCCCCACTTCCCCACCGCCCCAAATGGGAACAGGAACAGAAAAACCAACAACCAACTCTGTACACAGGAACTCTTAGGTAGCCACTTTGGACTACTAGTAAAACAAAGTTTTAACCAAAAAATTCAGGGCTTTTACCATGTCCATTTAGAGTTTTACTTTGAGAGAATTTAACATAATTATACAGTGTAAAAAGTACAGCAAATATGTGGGTTAATAAAGTCACCAGCCAAGTTTTTGCTTATTGACAGCTATTTTACAACACAGATCTGGATTAAAAAGGCAGCTCTTGTTATAAAAGAACAGCTCTGCTTTCAACCTCTATTCCCCTATGTTTACACTATCTGTTCAAAGACCTATTAGATCTAAACTGTTTGATATATGACCATCTACTTCGGCACAGCTTTTTGTTAACTGAAATCTAAATCCAGCAGGGAAAAGGACAAATCAGTTCTTTTATCAAGTGTTTTCAGTATCAATTTACCATGAAAAAGCATGTTCTTTACTTTGTTTTTCAGTGCTCCAATACATCATGAGTTTAGACGAAGGACAAGTGGAGTAGGATAGAATTTAGCTCTTTACTAATACATTTTAAAATTTATTATTTTTGAGTCATATAAATATGGATGGTTCTATTTTTAAGTAAGGAATCCAGTGAAAAGTTCTGGACATGCATGTTGGGTATGAATACTTATTTCTCCTGACAAACATTACTCCTGAAGCAAATGCCAGTCTGTTGGGACTTGTTCATATAGATGTAACTTCTTGAATTGGATCTTCCAAATACTTATGCCAAATGCTTAATTTTAACAACTGAGGAACAAGCTTCAGATTTAGTTCAAACCTCTATCACTTATACAAGGAGAGAGAGGTACATTATGTCAGAAATTAGTAAATAAGAACATCCAGCAAATCTTCATTCATTCCTTGAATAAAGAGAGATATCTTCTCTTTCAAAACCTAAAAAATCATTATTTTTGTACAACTACACTTTAATGTGTCTACAATATCCCAGACATAGCCTAGAACTACAAACCACACACACTAAACTCTCATTCCAAAGTCTTATTTCAAAATGCAAAAAGTAATCTTCCAACTCAAAGGCAAAAAAAGGCTCAGGATCTATGCAGAGCTGAGAAGTGGGTCTTAACTATATATACATACCCAAGATTAACTACCAATCACTGCCAGTGTCAAAAACTAACACTGACCAAAAGAATTATTCAGTGCACTAAAATTAAAAATTCTGCAGTATTAAATTTGGATTTTTTTTTTTTAACTAAGGTGCAGAATGAACAGAGCACTTAATATTAAGTTGCTCATCTTGTCAGTAGTCCTAAACCACATCCGTAAAACAGCATTTAAAACCTGTATTATTTCTTCAGGAAAGAGGTCCTCACACAAATCTCTACCTCAGCTCTGAATTTTAATTGAGTGGAGTTCTGTAAACTAACTAAATGATGCATGACTGTATAGATTCAAAGTTCAATTTCTTCAATCAAAAAATCCAGAAGGCATTGCTAAAGTAGGCCTGGGGGGAGGGGAGAACACCAGCATCTGCTAATATTAAACTCAGACTTTGCCACTCCAAACAGAATTACAAAAAGTCATCTAATGACAGAATAATTAGGCGCGCATAAAGCAATCATTGGCACATTGTCAGAAATAGAGTCTTTAGAAAAAAATTAAAAAGATATAAATATCAGCACTTTCACCAGCATTCACAGTCTCTAGCATTTGCTCCCCCTGACTAACTCCAATCAATGAGTCAACTGCAGCAGGTCGAAAGCAACTGTGATAAAATGCCACCTTATGAAGTAACTGCCTTCATAGATCTTACCAAATGAGTCATAAAACTATTCATCAATATCACACCTTGTGCAGTACAGCACAGTTATGAGGTAAGCTCAGGGAGTTCTCTGATGAGAAAAGCCTACTCTGTTATTCCATTTGCAGGCTATAAATCATGATTTCTTACCTTCAGTACCACCATTAAGTAAGAAACGAAAACCTCCACTATCATTAGTCGACAGCTAACAAGGCATTAACATTTTCATTAACAGTGTTGACAAATTCAAATCGATTTTAAAAGCTCATTTGCATCATATCCTAAAAATGTGAAGTAGAAGGAAACAGCCTGACAACTTGATTATATGCTATAGCTTAATTTTTTTGTTTTTCTATTTATTTGTAGATGTGAAGTATAAATCACATCTGGTTTGGTCCTAGTGCCCCCAGATTAGTTTGCAACTGCTGTATTAAACTTATAAACTTATGGCCAGCAGTTACGTGATGTTGGAATTTCAACTTGCTTAAATAAATACTTGCTAACAATCATGAAAGATGGTACATATAAAGGACATATCAAAAAATTTGTTTTTTTTTTAACCTGAGGAACAGAGGAAAAAAGCAGATGGAAAAAGATGACAGTATAGTATTCAGATAGCATCAGATATGCAAAATCCAGAAACACAAAACTATAGACATTCCAAAAGGTAGAAATCCTGTTTCATTAGAGTTTGGTGTGGCCCGTATAGAAAAATTAAATTACCTCTGACAGCAATGACTGTTCTCCATTACTGTTATCAGACTTAAGATTATGTAACAATTACATCAGAAAGGTTATAATGAGGAACACTGCAAGTGCAGAGATAAACTCTCTTGTGCACACAAAGACCTGAAATGTGCAAAGGTGAAAGCCTCTGAATGTATTTAGTTTGTGAGAGACCCCAGTATGAGCCCTTGTTTCACCTATACTGGACCAAAGACAGGAACTAGTTCCTCCTACACTTTTCCCCTGGCTTTTTGGATGTATAGAACCTTTTTCATGGAATTAGGAATCTACTGTCCAGGGTAAGTCCTAAAAGAACCTCAACACAAGACAAGTTTTCTGAGTTCCAATAAAATATCTGGTATTGTTTTCAAATTTCATATAAAACTCTTCACCCAAATTAAACACTGCTACAGAGTGGAAAAAAAGTCATTCCATAATTAAATAACAGCATCTAACATGGTCTAATTAAATCATGTTTCAACGTTCCAAATTTGGTACATAAATACAGTTAATCTTGTTTCCTTTTTGCAAGAATACTTTAGATAGAGAGCAAGTAATTCTGAGAAACAGATTCATACAAGTGTGTATTCAAGAAAGGAAGAGTATTACACAATTTTAAGTTTATAGACACCTTAACAACAAAACATATAGAACTTACTGTGGTCATTAGGGAAAACTCATTTTTCAGTTAAACAGTATTTGGCTTTAGTGAGATAAAATATCATATGGCCAAATTTAGTGTAATGCTAAGTAACAGGAATCTATTACAGTCACAAAGAAAATAACAAGATAAAAAAAATCATGCTAGAATTGGTACCTAGGAGACCATGGTGAGGCAGCTTTCCAAAGTCATGGTGCTGCAGAGACAACCCCAAGAGACCTGCATTGCTACTGACTAAAATTCTAGACTGCCCATGCTCAGTGCAAACTCGTCCAAATTGGGTGTGCTGTGCACAGTCTCCCTCAGTTGCTTTCGTTTGTCTGTCTAGAGGAACACACAAGCAGGGACCAGCACTGCATTTACCTTCTCCCATTTCCAGCTGTAGTCATCCAGTTCAAAGATGAAAGAAAAACTGCTACTAATTAAATGGGCTTTGAATTAGACACTGCTTGCCCAGAACAACTGCTTCAGAATTAATTTCCTATAAATTCATCTTTACAATCAAAGCTAACATGCTTTGCCATTTTGGCAGCAGGAAGATGAAGAACATTCAGTGCATGATGTGGAAGTTGGTATCTTCCCCCTTACTAAGTAAAAAAACTCTCAAACTGACTTCTCTCTTTCTGGCTCTGCTGACAGTAACAAGCAAAGGCTCATCTGTGCTGCCCTGCAAAGCACACACAAAGCTTTAAGATAGTACCCATAACTTTCATGTTCCTTAAACCAGAGGATTCCCTCCAAAAGCAGTGTCCCTGATAAGCTATCAGTACTCATTTGTATTTTAAGAATATTTAAATATTAGAAAAGCCACACTAGGAAATCTCTTTTAAGAGCCACACAGTTCTACTGGAACTAGCCAGTTCTGAAGTGTTTGATATTTGACATCAGTTTCTTAATTGCTTCAATTTACAAGATTTTTTCCTAAGTAATCTTTCAAAAAATTACTTTTTAAGAACAACACTTCATAAATTTTAATTTTCTATTTGCCAGTGCTTCTGCACCATGCAATCATATATATGTTATTTTAATAATTTATATAAGTCAGCACATGCTTTTCTGTACATTTCTGTAATTAAAATTAATTGGATTCTTGCTAAAACTAGTTTTTTTATACTGCAAGGGACAAAGAATTTAGGAAGGTAAATAGCTTCTTAAGTTAGCTGTCCATGTAATCTGACACAAATCTCAAAAACTACACCTTCCCTTTTCTTAATATATCCTTAGGTATTAATACGCCTTCCTCCCAGCCACCCCAAAACCTCTGTAGTTTCAACTATTATTTTAAATAATAAAGTCTGTCACATTTTTGAAGACTTTGGAAGAACTTCAGCTGTAAGTTCTACATGGCAGGATTTTTCTAACCACAGGCAAATTTACAAGGAAGAAAAGTCGTACAGAAACATGAACAAAGACAAAACTTCACTTAAAGAATAAAGTATTTTTTTCAACTAGCTCTAATACTGATTTTGTTATTGTTAACTACTAACCCTACCTGGCGTATAATACAACTTGACACGTGTAATTAGTGTTAATGCCAGATGAGAAACAATGTCTAACTAGTCAATTATTCCATATATACACACAGACAAACACATACATATTATTTCTCTATATAAGGAAATGGTGCCTTAGGTTTCTTCAAAAAGTAGAGGATCAGGTTTACTAAAATAAATTAATAACTAAAATAAAATAAAAAAAATATTAAAATATTGTCAGATTTTCCAGAAAAAATGGACAGAGACTACCAGTTGTTGTTTTTTTTTGTTTTTTTTTTTTTTTTTAAGAAGCCATTTTCTGTAAAAGGGTTTGAAATGATTAATAGTAAAAATAAGAGAGACAGTTAATTCTGATCAGAAACTCTGAGCCCATGATCAGTTTAACGTCGGCTGTCCTAAAATGTTTTAATGACTTGCAATGCATCACTCCTCTCAACTCCCAGATAAAAAACAACTACAGGCACAAAAATAAATTATATACACAACATCATTTCAGTTTGGATGGAAAAAAGACCATTTATGAATTACTTTCTCAGTAGTAAAAGCAAGGTCTACCTCACTTCACATCATTTGACATTCAAGTGAATGAACCATTTTTCATATCTGACTTGCCATAAAATGGAAATTAATAAAACTGCAAGAATCACAAGTTGAACTAGTTAAGGAAATACAGATCTTCTACATTGGCAGATTTACAGCAATCCGAGACAAATAACAGCATTTGTTAAATAAAGATTTTGCAATCTGGGATTTTGTTATACCTAAACATTGTAGGAATGCTGCTGCTAGTACCTTTTCCAAGGCATTAAATAGCCTGAGCTACAGTCAGCCTCTGCACATGCTCCACAGTCAGATTTCCTTAGGCTCTAATCGATATGTTCCATGCATCTTGTCTGTATTGGAGCTCTTCTTATTACATGCTCAATTGATTCACTGAACAACAGCAAGCTGTAAAAGGCTGTACTCCTGTGGATAAAGCAGATGTTCTGACCTCCACTCACTGGTTCAGATAGTTAGTTTTCTGTCTGTCTTCAGTAAAGAAAAACATCCCAGCTACATATTTTGCCCTTGAACAAGAGATATTACATTAATTATACAAAAGTTCTTGCTAACTTCCACCTTATTTTATTTAAAAAACCCCAAATATCCACCATGAAAATGATAAACTACTTATTCCTAAGAATTTTGGAGAAATATCCACTATTTTTGAAAAATTTGAAAATTTTGAGAACATGCACATCAAATTCTAGAAAATACTAAAGCAAAACAGAGTCAATTTTCTGAAATTACTGTAAGCTATAGATCAACACAGAAATGCCACCATATTATGGAATGATATTGACCATGGAATTCCACCATGGAATGATAATGACCTAGGAAAGCTTCTGTTATTTGAATTAAATTTTATCTTTAAAATTAAGGCAACATGAAAAGTAGAAATAAAATCTATCAATTAATAAATGCAAATAGGAAAAGAAATCCCTTTCTTGGGAGAACAAGAGAATCTGATTAAAAAACAGAAAAGAAATCAAAGCAAGAAGTATAAAAGGTCCTAAAGATAGCAGCAATAAAGGAAATGGAAGTATAAAGGGAGAATCTTGATCTGAAAGGATGGGATATTGCTTTTGAGAAAATCTGATATAAGGAAAACAAAGCTGAAATACTGATACATCAAATATTTGTTCTATTTAGAATACGATTTAATAGGTTAACCTGAATGCTGAGAAAGCTGATGGGCAGAAATAAAACTCTAAGCTCTCCCAATATACATATAAAAAAATCAAAGATCTTTTAAGCACACTACTGTGAAACAATAATGCCTATTTCTGCACTGCGAGGGTCACTGCTCGTATCTTTCAATGACAGACAAAACAGATTTGAAATGGAAAATGAAGGTTTCCAAAACAACAATACAGAGAGCAAAATGTGTAATCTCTTATCCCTATTAATATCACAGGGATTAGTAAAAACCCTATAAAACTGGATAAATTTTCATTACCTTAAAGAATTTGTAGTCTCTTTGCACAAAGACATACAGGCTCTCCCAGTCAAAATGCTGCCAGCTAAATACTTAGTACCCACAGCAACCTCCTCAGTCCATCTGCTGATTCAGCCAGAGCAAACAATCCCAGAGATGAAAAGCACTCATAATTTAACTTTAATGGGACACCTGTGAACTTAAGGACTTTACAAGAAGCCTCAGCTGTTATAATTAGTAAAGTACTTAATTCTTTACCAGATCAGGGTTTAATTCCTGACAGATTTCTCTTAACATGTTTGAGGAATTTAGAGTATCAGGTGGTTATTGTGCTAAAACCAAACCAAAGTGTTTGGTTAGTGGTCTTTCTAGGCTGAAGAACATGACCCAGGTACTTCAGTTTTATTTATTCAGGATTAAGGTTTAAGCTTGTTTCTAGTGAAGTCAATGGAGTTGTATCTGTAAATATGCATTTCAGGCCCTTGTTTCTCCTTAAAAAATTGATTTTATTAAATGAGAAAAAAAATCATCTGGTTTCTCTTTCCTCAATACATATTGACAGTATATTCCTTTCTCATGTGTTTTGATCTGTCTTCTATCACATCCCACTGTGTCTCACCCTTCCAGCTTCTAGAGTATAAAGAATCAGAGCACTTTCTCTGGGTATCTCTGCAAGGGATGAGTGCACCTGGGAAGGTTCTGACCCTTGTTACTAGTACCTTGGAGGGATAGCAGAAGAGTAGCAGGTACAGCTTCAAAGCTGAGCTCTTGGAGAATTTTTACAGACCCAGACAGCTTCTAGAATATTTCTGATAGCAAATAAACCAAGGAAAAGTCTCAGGGACAATCTTCCTGCCAAAAAGTAAAATTCTGGGCTTTAAATTGCAAACTCCCTAACGTTCCATCCTCATATGTACATATTTATAGAGAGGCTGGAGACAGGAGGGAGATGTTTCACCTCTGTTCTCTGTATGTTTTGAACCAGAGTATCAACATTAAATCTTCTGTGCAAACCCCGTTAGATTGTAAAGCCCACATGCAGCTAGAGGTTAGTGAAGACCCTCTGAATCAATTTGGAACTAATGTCCTGTCAGGATTTAAGTACATACTGCATTATTAGAATGTAATTTTTCAGTAAATTTTAGAGTGAAGCTTTAATATATTTTTTGTGATTAAAGAATGTTTTGTTTTTAAATTAAAGCAATTGACAATAGCTACACATAAACAGTTTCATTTGTAATCCTGCCAGGGCTAGTGCTAAAAACATATCATTATTAGAGTATTCCCCTTTCTGTTTGGTAGTCTAAATTTCATCTTTTTCCCCTTCCACTTGTACAACAGTCTAGCACTACAAAGTCAATAGAAGAGGAAACATCATTTCAGGATCAAGTTTTCTCACCAGAAATTGAAAGCTGGTAAAATACAACTGCCTAAGTCTTTCTCTGACTAACCTCATACTTTTATTTTATTTTTTCTTCCTGGACAGCTACAGCAGTTTTATCTGGTCCTTAGCTATTGCATTATCAGTAAAAGAAAATGAAACAAACTGCTACAATTGCTTGTCATTCCTGCCATTTCTCAATGCTAGTAAGTAGTTGTGATTCATCCAAGTGGGCTGTAGCTTAGATCAGGATGTGAAAAGTATTCTTGTTTTCAACTTCAGAAATTCTTGTGTTTATAGGTAACAAAATCTAGGTTCCATCTCTGGAACACACCTGTTACTCCTTATTAAATTTGAAAGAGAATGTCTATAATTTCATTATGTTCCCTCTGCAGGTGTAGATAATCTTATTCACTCAAGTGGAGGACTGGAGAAAGAAGTAGAGAAGAAAAATGTATAGTTGAGGATATTGCAGAAGTGATAGGTATTAATTATACTGCCTGATGGGATGTTTGTCACTTTTCTTGCCTCATTTAATATTGCTACAAAGATATAAATGCATTTTTCCCCTCTGAAAGCATTGATGTTTGCTAAAGATCAAAATAATTTTAGGTTAATAAAACCAAGAGAGTGGAAAAACGAGTGAAAAAATCTTAATTCTTTAGATGTTCTTAAATGTCTTCCACTTGCATTAAGCAGAAGGAAGGAAAAAAAAAAAGAAAAAACAAAACAGAGAAAACTGGGTTCAAGGGGATGCTAAAACATCTCTGTATGTATAGAAAGTCAGGTAGAAGTCATGTCTGGTACTACTTTCAAATCATGCTCCCTAAGCTTTGCTCCAGTGTGCTCTAGGAGGAGCATGAGAATTGTTAGTAGTTTGGAAGTTTGGCAGATGAAGCAATAAACCCAAGGAAGTAGCCAGAGTCTGGATTACAAGGAAGGAGGGATTGATTAGAAAATTAAATTCCTAAATAAACTAGTCTCTGCTTTTGCTTTGCATTTTGACACACCCTCTGCAGTCTAATTTAAAAGGTTACGATTTACAGTTAAGCCACAAGAAGAAAGATTTCCCCTTCAGAAAATATTACAAATACATATGCTGTGGACAACTTGCCATCAAGTTGCTACACTTATTGCAAGGTCTTTAATCTCCTTCGCCTTCTCCCCAGTCTTTGTGTCTGTTAGTCATCTGGCACTGTTCACTTACATTGTGATCTCTTTGTGACAAACCCTGTTCCTTAAAAGCAGAGTTCAGTCAAATGAAGGCCTGACACCCACCCAAAGTCTTGCTGTGCTATTGCATTTTAAACAGTTATGATAATAAGATGTGATATGTCTGAAAGAAACTTGATAACATTGTAATAGTTTATACATTCTACTCAACTACAGTTTTAAACCAGATGTATCATATGTACTATATTAGATCTAGTCTCTGGATTTGAAAAAGCATTAACTGATTATTCTCCCTTGAATTTTGCGCCTCTTCCTCCCCCAAGGACAAGTAGCTTTTTCTAGCTATGGGTCAGGAAGTGGAAATGTTCTTTTATAGAGCAAAGGCAGAAGGAACTCCCAGATAATTACTTATTATTCTCTTGTCAAGTGCTATCATTGTCCTCCTTACAAAGTGAGAAGAGAAGCAGCACTGAACTGGCATTTTACAATAAAATAATAACTAAAATAATAATTGATACAGGGTGGGATGTATTCCTGAGTTGTTACAAGATCTGGGGATCCAGGGACCCTATTGAAAAACCTTTAATGGTTTTCAAAAGGTAGTCAGTATATACTTAATTATCAGGAAATTAGTCATGAAAAACAGTTCTATTTAAACCTTCTAACTTAAAGGATGCACTAAGCAAAAGAGAGATCATACTTAATTTAATGTAATTGAGGAAGGGAATTAAAATATAATTTTCACTCTTCCATCTAATAACACCACTCTCAAGCTCTGGGGATGTTGTTTAAGCCAAAGGTGGTGGTTTCCTTGACAATTCTAGGTAAGAATAGATACTCTTAAGAAATGAATAGAATAAAAGGGCATGAATAAGCAGCATTTACTAAATTGAGGGTTAAGGAAATTATAAGAGATCCCTGAAGAAGACTTAACATTGAAGATATAATATTAGAATTAAGAATATAATGAAGGTTAATCTTGATAATGAAGGACTTGAACCCAGAGAAAAAGTCATTATCAACATGTTAACACGTGCAGAGTTGGGGTGAGAATTAGATGGCTTGAGACAGCCAATGGTATATGTAACTTTCCACCTGCTGCTTATTAGGACTAATGTAAAACTGCCAGAAGAGTGGCTGCTTGAGAGAGAGCACCTGTGGGAAGGTGGCAGCACCTGGGGGAAGGGGCAATCTATTCCAAGCAAAATGGGGATAGGAGAGTTTAACAGCCCAACCAACAGCTCCCTCACAGTGCCCTAACGATAGGTTTGCTTTTGGGTGAAAGTTGCATATTTTCTAGTTATTAAAAGCCCTGACCACAACTCTGATCTAATACAAACATTAACCCACTACCCTAGAGTGCAGACCAAGCTTGAGAAGGTGAATACTGATAATTGTAAGAACAGCAAAACACCACAAACACATACCTGACTAAAGCCCTAGATAACAAAGGCCACCAGTCCCCATGTCAGCAACAGCATAGGTGTGCTGGTCTCAAGCTCAGCCACAGATAGGACCTACCTAGCCACCAGCCCTGCAGAGCCAGGCTCGATCTGTGGGCTGATATCCCAGCCTGGCCCCATCACCACACACTTGCCTGGTGACTTAGGCTTTTGGTCTAACTCAGCTAACATACTTGATCTGTCCTGGCAACCCTGTTATCTGCCTCAGCTCCCTGTCCTGGCTCCCACTGTGCCCAGACACATTAAGTAGCTTTCAGTTTAAAATATTTTGAAAAATTATGTTCTCATTATCATTAAATTTTGCAATTAAAATTTTCTGTGTTTTGATAACATCAAAGTGGGGTGACTTCCTGAGACTTTAGACAAGTGAGAAAAGGATTTCATAATGGAAAGAGGTCAGCCTTATTGTATTTATGGCCAATAATATATTTCCTTAACACAAAACAGCAGAGAACTACTTTGAATTTCAGAATAACATCCTAACAAGACAGGCCAATTTTCACATTCACTCTTATATGCTGTTTTTCATGGACCAGTGGCAGATGCTTCACAAGGACTATGACATAACATCCTAATTATATACAATATTTAACTGACCTTAGATACAAATCTTCTAATCTGCAATACTATGGGTCAAAAAAATAAATCTCAGAGTACAGTATCTCAAGCTTTCTAAACATGGTAATCATTCTGGGTGGAGTCTTAAATAGTATAAACTGAAACATACCTTGGTTTATTGTTTTTAATGATGTAGCAGCTTAGGGAACCTATGCAACTCAAAGAGTTGAGGACCAGAAAGATAAACTTTTAACAATGATATAACTGTCTTGTAATGATCAAAAGTGTTTCTATGGATCAGAATGTGCCTTCACATTCTAGGTTGATCTCACCAGGGAGCTCTGCTCAAACAGGTTTACGAAATATCCTGGCCAACAGCAAATTAAGAGGTTTTGTCATTTAGTTCTATATTGGCACCTTAAGATAAGTCATATTACCCTGCTTAAAAAATTATAAAGCAGTGTGAATTCTGCTCTTGTTTGTCTCTGCCTTTTTTCTTTTTTTTTCTTAAAAAAAAAAAATTGTATTTTTAACTGAGGTCAGTAAAGCTTCACTGTGATCCGCTGTGACCATCTGGTGTTTTTAGCAGCACAAGACAGGTGAAAGCAGACTTTTAACTGAAGCGAAGGTGGAGTCTAAATTATTGATAACTGTCCTTTATCAGTGACATGAGAAACAGCAGATATGACAAAATTCCAAAGCATAAATCATCAAAACAGTAGCATCCTCTGTTTAGAATCCTTATAAATTGCACTGTCATGTTTTTGAAATTAATAAACTGCATGGATGCAATTAAATATTTAAAAACTGTGGAGAATCTGCGAATATCACTGTCCCTATAGGTTCTTCAAGTGCATGGTTGACTCTATAAAAGTGGAAGGCAAATCTTGTTATTTCAGATCATAAATGTTCCGTTTTATCTACAGCATAATGCATAAACATATAAATAAGCCTTTTTTAAAAAACCACACAACAGGATATGAATATGAGTTCTGTAATAAATATAGGGTTTTTTATTCCACCAAACAGTGGCCAAGGAGAAAGAGGATTAAATATCCATTTGGAAAAAAATGTTAACATATATTTTCCTTCAGAATATTTGGTTAATGAATGGAATTTATTTGAAATCCAAGTATAACTTTAATTCTCTAAAATATATAATTTTCCTTAATCATTCTTAATAAAAATATATTCAAAATAGGACAATACTTTTACAGACCAGTATTTTTAAAATTCATTTGCATGTAGAATGCCTGTGTTCAAGCAACACTTCCCAAATCAGAAGAGATGGAAGTTTCAGGCACTCAATTAGTACCTTGATCAGAGCGGTCTCTAAAGAAAGTGTAACCAGTTCATCTCACAACAAATGCAGACAGATCTTTTCCAAACTTTCCTGTATCATGCAACTGAAGGTAAAATAGTGGAGTAGAGTATGCCTGAAGAGATATTGTGATTGATTACAGTACAAAACTGAGGATGAGTTCTTCATCTAATAGCCAAGTTATTAAGATTCATCCTCCTTCTAGTTTATTTCTTTATTTTCTTGAGATATTTAGTACATGTGTTTTGACATTTTTATTTCCTTTTCTAAATTTTTTCTTTAAATAAATGATCAGAAGGGTTTTCCACATACCAACTGACAATATGTTATCAAAGAAGGATTGGATGTAGGAAGAGTTTCATAATTTATTCAAATGTTTCTTTTGTTTAGACTTGAGGAAAAAAAAGCATTGAGAGCTGAACTGCATCTGACTACCATAAAACAAAACCTGGTCATGTTTTCTGAGTGCACTGACAATGCTAATCAACCATTTTCTTGCTATAGTGCAATTTGAATGGTCTAACAGTCAAAACATTTTAAGAGACCTAAGATTTACATCAACCATAATTATTGAAGAAAGATTTCCTGAAAACCAAACTTGCAAAAGTAGTCTTGTATGGTGATAAGTCTAGGTACTTATTTCCCTTGAATTCTCAAGGAAGTGGTTCTTTTTTTCTTTACAGAGGAATAAAATTCCATAAACCAGACACTTTTCAAGTTATACTCTTTTATCCAAGAGCAAAAACATATGTCTTGTGTTGAAGAACAATCTTTTGTTTAATCTGTCTCCTGCCACTCCCACACTTTTCTTATTTATAAATCTGCCTATCACTTCTAGAAAATTGCTACTATTTCTCTTTTGCTCTTCCTTTGGTTTGCAGAGGTTTTTTTGTTTTCTTCTCTTAATTACTTCTTGCCACAAAAAAACCATAATTCCTTCTTTTTCTGTTCTCCCCAAATCTCTTACCAGAGTCAAAGGTAGGTCATCACTCAATGCTTCCAGCCTCAATGGTTCGGCATTACCCAGTCAGATGTAATCAGCTCCTACCAACCTATGTTCTTCAGTACCGATAACTGCACACAGCTTTTCAGGATGGGGACAGATGTCTTGCTTCTGCCACCTCATGTCTTTAGAATCCTTTTAATTTGCTCCTCTCCTCCACAACACAAATCAAGATATTTGCTACCCTTCCTGAAGTAACAGATATCAGGATACTATGTAAAAATATATTTTATTTTTAAACTGTAGCTGATGAACTTGTAGCTAAGAAAATCTTGGAAGTATTAAGTGATATAGCTAAAGTTTCAGAAAACAGAAGGAAAATCAAAACATTTTTGAAAAGATTAAATTTTGAAGATCCAATGTTTTACTTCTGAATACATGGCTTACAATACTGCAAAATGCCAACTCTTAGCTACAGGAAGTCAAAGTCAAAACCAAAAGATTCCTCTCTCCAAATCACTGATAAAGCATCTTTCAGCTTATAAGAACGAGTGAATTTTCAGAGTATGTAGAATGTTTCTAGATGTCATTAATAGCAAAAATGCTACTCAGATCTTCCTCTTAAAATTGTGTGTTTTGAGTCCCCCTCCTGAATGCAGCTGCCACTGTACTACCTGGGAAGAGGTAGTTCCTCAAGCAGCAATAGTCGGTGGGTTATGGTTTTTGTTTTGTTTGTTTAGTTTTTTGTTTTAAAGATTCATTCAATCCATACAAACCCCAAATGACAGCTTGTGTGGCTGAACCATCAATTTATTGATTTTTTTTTTTTTTCTCTTCTCTGCTGCATTTTGCCTGTATCATCATGACCAATTTGTTTTAAAATAATATTCTTTGGTATTTCAGATATTCTATTAGAGCAAGTAGGTTTTAGTATTTTCCTGCAATATATTATTTGCCTTTCCTTTCAGGAATATGCAGAACACAGCTGGGAAGAATTGCTGTATTTTCTCAGCAATGTTGATAACACATGAAGGCTGATATTTGGTCTTGGGGAATGAGAGCAAAGGGAGAGCCCTGCAAAATACACCTTATGCTGAAGAAGTCTGTACAGTTCAGCATGGATAAGGAAATATTCCTCAAGTTTAAGGGAAAATAATTTGTCAGTTAAATGTGTGGTAAAAGAGCACGTCATTATTTGTTACTCTTGTTTAGATTAATCATAGGTAACAATTTTTCACACTGTCAGCTATCAATAACTACTATACTAGCTGTTATTTAGCCAGGTAATTTTGAGCTCTGAGCAATATCTTCACCAACACAAACATGACTATCCAGTTCTTCAACAAATATCTGAAGTTTTCAGCAGCTGAGAATTATTGATTTATTTTTCCTTAAAAAAAAAAAAATCAATGCAAATGCACAGTTAAGACTCTCAGCACACTGGGAATAGTGAGCAAATGCAATGACTTTCACTTTATCAGCCATTCCACCAGGGAAATCTTCACAAATGCTGGATAAAAGTTTCCTCTACATAATACTTGTTTACAGGAGTGCTCAATATATAGGAAAACCAGTTTATGTAGCATAACAAACAGCCCTTCTTTGCTCTATTTAGGAAGAAGTTTAGGCTCTCCTGTTGGTGTGAAGTTCGTATCAGTTTTATTCATCATCATGAATGGTTTTGAGTTGATGATGTTTAATGAGATCTACATCATTCAGTTAGCTTTCAAGCTGTGACTCAGCAAGACTTTACCAATTCAGCCTTTCTAAACATACCTTTACCTTCCTTTCTGTGACTACTTCATGACATATAAATTAATGTTTGATTGAGCTAATTGGATCCTTGCAGCTCTTATTTTTTTTTTCAGATAAGCTATTTTGAAAATAAACTGAAAATAAACATGAAGCTTCACCTTTGAATATGAAAATATAATGAACATGAATGAACATTTGCTTATCTGCTCAAGGTAATGTCAAACTACATCTCTACCATGTGATGGAAGGAACAAGCTCTTTACTTTCTCATACTGCAGTCTTGATATTCTAGGTTGGTTAGGTTCATGTTTCTTCTTTTTTTCCCCTCCAATTTTGTAAGATATTTATATCCAATATGTTTAAGGATATGTCTTCAAGGTGTACGCTGCAGACAAAGTACATGCCTCTGTACATGCCTCGAGCTGCCTGGATAGGAGTCAGCTCTGACCCAGAAGCTATGGAAGTCACATTAGCACAGTCCTCAGCTCAACCTCTGTCCATATCTTGGGAATTATACCTTTCTGAAAACTGTATTTTAACAGCAAATGTTTTTCAAACTGTCCAGAATACTCACATTGAGCCCCCAATTTTCATGATATGATAGTTTCATGGTAGTTTCATAACAGGCATATACTTCCTGTTCTCCAGACAAAACTACTAGAGAAAAGCAAACAAATTTTCTGTAAAGTCAATTAATTGAATCACACATCTTTCTTTACAATTGGGACTTTAGAGTAATGGCATGTCCATTTCAACAAACTAAAAACAGTTCAAGGTGTTCCAGTGCTTGTAAACAGAGCTACCATTCACAAAAGGGAACAAAAATTTATGTTTTCCAAGAGTGTTTCAGCTCTCTGCATCTCCACAGGAGTAGAGAAAAGAAGCTAGCAAAAACTTTTTCATGTCCTGAAAAGTTTCTGCTGAATAGCTGCATATAGAAGTGTTAGGTCTCTAACCTTCTTCTGAAGAGAGCACTCAGCATGATGCACTGTAGCACGAGAACATTCCGAATACCACTATTCTGAAATCCTTCATGTGCTATACTGAAATACTTCAGATGTTATGCACAACAGTACAGTTTAGGAACAAAAATGTTTGCTGAATAAGCAAGAGTATGATATTCAATAATCAAAAGATCACATTGAATAAGTAACAACTTCATATAAAATTTGGAATTCACTTTAGGCACTGTGTACTGGGTCTGGCAACACTCACTTTGCAAAGTGAGAATTTGTTTCATTTTGATATAGCTGCCCTTAATAGCATAATTCCACCCCCCCCACCAAGTAAAAACATGCCAGTTTTGTGAAAGCAATAGATTGTTTCTGAGCTAAAATTGGCTGAACTAATAATTTTCCAGGTAGAGTGTTTTAGAACCATGAGAGAAATAGCCACTTCACTGTATTTCTGAATAGAGCGAATCTGATACTTAGAAAACATGACATGGAAATAAAAAGTTCATAATGTGACACGTTCTGTTTAACTCCATTGCAATGTATGCTCTTTGGCATAATTTGCAGGAGATTTTTATATTCCCCTTCTGTTCTCTTACCAATTCTTTAGAATTGTTTCAGATAAGCCTACAGCTGTCCAAAGCCTTTGTACATTGAACCTTTTTCCTACAGAGTATTTAAAACTTACAATGAAATTATCAATGTCTTGGAGTTTCTTATCCTGTTTTTATTGAACAGATGACTGCATCCCTAAAGCTTGGATCATATTGATGCCAAAAAGCTGTTCATACATGAAGGCAGTAAACTGATAACAGTTCCTAGGATGTGGCTTGCACATGCAACAGTTCTACAAACAGGCAAAAATTAACGTAGGTTTTTAGGTTTCTGTTTTGAATTGCTACTGCTGTATGCAGCTTTTTCATATTATATCAGTGCAGGATGACATAATGTCTGCTTTCTTTTCAGACACTACAACCTTAAAGATACTAACAAAAAGCCTGTCAAAATTTTCAGCTTTCTTTTGGCCTTCAACAGTCCTTTTAAGACATAAATTATTTTTGATGGCAATTTAGCTTTTGTCTGTTCTAAATAATGCAAAACACTAACAGAACTCTCTGTCAGCAGGGAAAATGCTTTGGGGTTTGGTTTTTTTTGCCTTTGAGCATCTCTGTACCTTAGAAGTATCTCTTTTCATTTCAGTGCTGAAAGGCATCCACTATTGTTTCAGTGAAAAATTGATATCCTCTGTGATGCAATATTCCTTTAAGGGAGAAGGGAAGGATGCACACATATACTAAAAGCCACTAGATACTTGTCATCCTTACAGATTGCAATGCATGAGGGACTGGCATCTTTTCATTAGTGCTGTACATCTTATTAAACAGGTATGTCCAGAAATAGTTTTCATATAAAATATTCAACTTTTAGGATCTGAAGTCATTAGCACATTCTTTATGAGTCACACTTCAAACCAGTATCTTGAAGTGGACATAAAGTAACATACTTTGCAATATGTAAACACTGTTCCTCCTCCAAAACTCTATTGACATTTTAGTGTTTTAGCAACACAGAAGTAAGAGGAATAAGTAGCTATTGGGAAGCTATTGAAAGAGAATTAACAGAGAGGTAGGAAAGGCTACTCACTGGTAAGTCTAATGCAGCTACAGATGTGTCTAAGGTAGACTAAATCTCAGCTTCTGGCTCCTTGGTAACTATAAGACATAAAAACTTGGGCATCTTTCCACATAGTTAGGGAGTATTAGCATAGCTGCATCCTTTCCAACCTGCTTCTAAATTTGCTTCCTGAATCCAAAATTTTCTGAAGTCTGACAGAAGAAACACTGAAGGGTGGGGTTTTTTCCATGGTTTTATCAGATTTACTGGCCTTTCACAGAATTCAGAGGGTTTTTTTTAACTGTTATTTTCAAACCCCCATGAGGTAGTATAATAACATTTCTAAGCTGAAATATTTCTAACCTCAGTATTCAAACTCTTACAAATTCTTTTAATTCTGACCACTTAATCAGATCTAATAAGATACAGTAACAGTAGAAAGTTACATTCTTTAAACCAGCATCTTAGGATCTCACTCATCTTTTTGTTTTCCTTTATAAGCTACAGAAAGGAGCTACTTTATTGAGTTGTTTTTAAAGAGTCTTCATTGCATGAATACCGCTGTGCTAGCTATAATCTCATCAACTTGAGAGCTGTTCTTCAGACACTTCAAATGTTTGTAGTGTAAACCATCTCTTCCCACATCTACCTGCTAGATGACTCAAAGCCTGAACATATTGCTAAAAGTCTGGCTAACCCGAGTATTACAAGTAACATTTGTATTGATGCCTGAACACTCAAATGGGAAGAATCAAGTATGTCAAAGTGTATAGAGAATGCTATCAGATACATTTCCTTGTTGCATCACTGCATGAAAAGGTGTCTATCACAAAATATTTGGTTATCAGAAGGTTCTGAAAGCTCCAGTTCACTTGTGGTCCCATGTATCATGGCAAACCAGATGCTCAGATATATGGTTTTTCTACAGTACACTACATTACTCTGCCTAGTGTAATATGATTAGTTTTGAGAAGATTATTTCCCACACATTTGCAATTTAGATTTTTAGAACAATTTGACAATGATTATTCAGAGGTTTGTTAAAATTAATTTTAAAAACCATAATGCAAATCATTATCAGTTTTCAGTTACATTAAATAAGCCATAGACACTGTTTGTTCAGCCTTCTCTTTCCATATCTGCTAATGGATTTCTTTGACAAATCTTAAAATAACAGGTTTTATTTTTAGCCATTGTTAACACTTATACTGAATTCATCAAATTCATTCATGTGAATGCAACATATTTTCAGAATAAGATAATGTAACCTCCATTTTGGAGTTTTGAAACTTTTTTAAATGACAGGAATATACCAGTAACCATTTGCTAGAGCTCCATAAGAAAAGACAGAGTTAGTACAAGCAAACCAAGGAATATCCTCTTTATGAGGCACTCTCCTAGACAAGGAGACAGATATTACATGTTCCTCTGCTCCAGGCAGTCACCTTTCCTGTCAGTATAGCAGATCTAACATGAGGAACAAAGATACAGACTCCTGCTGACACTTGAGTGATTGGTGGCACTTGTGCTTTAACCTAAGGTGGGTACCAATCCAGCCTGTTTATTGAAATCAGCATGATAACAAAGCATCAAAATACTCAATTATAGCAATCAGAAGTCCTCTTTAACATGTATTATTTGCAGCAAGAGCAATATGATACAGTCATTTTTCAGGATTGAATCTCCACTCTGGAATGATTCATGAATTAAATCTAACAAACACTATTTTTAAGGGGCAATGCTAGCAAAAACTTATGTTCCCCCCAAAAAAACCCAAAACTAAACAGAAGTAAAACTAGTTACCCTAGTGCAGTATTCCATGTAGGTATAATTCTACAGTCAGCTAATATTGTTTAATTTTCTAACTAATGAACATTAAAAAAATTCATAATTTATTTTGACTACAAAATTTATTTACTTACTTAAATTGCTGTTTTTAAAAATGCAAATACACAGACATGCAAATTAATTCACATATTACTAAAATTACATTTGTTATCTACATTTGGGGAATTTCTGAATTGTTAAGCAAATAGTTCTACATTTTAAGGTACTGCTGATGTTACTGGAAACTAATGCAATTTTTTTTTCCCAGTTTTACATACACACACATCCCTCTACCAATTGAAATCCACTAAGAAATACTAAAGTACCTACAATATTAATTTCCCCTCCCCCCTCCAGTTTATTTGCCATCTACTGGGAGTTTTGTTTGGGTCTCTGCTTTTATTTATATCTGGAAAGAAGGAACCTTAACATCACCTGCATTGATCTACACTGGTTATATCTTATCCTCTTCAGAACACAGTAAGCAATTCAAATTCAGCTCTGCAATGCATCAGTCACTCTACTGTATAAGCAGTACTACCTAAATTGTTATTATTTAGGGCCACATTAGAGTCACAACTGTTCTGCCATTAATCAGTTTTCTCCCTTACTTCATGTTTCCCCACATCCTACAGCTCTGAACAGAGGTCTGAAAATAGCTGGCTTTTATACAGTGAATCACTGGGTGTCCAGCCCTCATTTCTTCATGTATAGATCTAAAGACCAGATTATATTTTTCCCCTCTATACTGTACTGATCCAGCTATAAAGAACTCTTAAAACTGTGTTAAGTTGCATGTAAAACCACTATAAAGACTTTGTTATTTTCACAATAGTATAAAGCAACTAAATCTTTCAATTTACACACATAATAAAAATACATATTGTAGATATTTATTCAGCACGTGGCATTTCTGAGACTTCTTTGTGCCCTGTTTTGTTTTTAAATCAGAGTGTAGCTCAGCAGTATGCTTTATATGCTCAGCAATAACTTCAGTCCTTTGGTTTCTCTAGGGAGACAACCTGACCCATGAATCTGCATATATAACCTGGCTAATGTCCACATGTGCCAGATCTAGCCCATTCCGGACAGTCTGGCCACATCCACACACACATGATTTGTCCAGGTTCTCTCTCAATCCCAGATGCTGTTCCTGGGGTCTTGAGACAGAATTTTTTGTGTGGGTTTCAGTTCAGAACACTTGTAGATTACCAGTTTGAGAGGTTTCTTATTGACTGGGCCATGCCTACATTCAATTGAGAACTAATTAGTTGACTAAGAAGTCTAGAAATAAATTAGCAGTAGACTAGAGCCTGGGTACAAGATGAGAGTCAAATTTACAGCCTGGGTACATTTATAGAGTATGATTTTTAAAATCCCTGGGAGCAGATTATCAAAGAAAACACTAGCAGTTTGGAATCCTGATACTGAAGAAAAGTCTTCAAAGAGCAGTACCACCCTCCACAGCCTTCCTGGATCCCCCAAATTAGACACTGATTATTTACAAAGCAGACAAAGGAGGCCTTTAGAAACATAAGAACCCTCTAAGATGACCTGAACAAGGGTCTCTGCTCCCAAAAGTATATCTGATTTTTCTAACTATATCAGATGTTCCAATAAAAGATATTTCTTGTCTTGTCAATGACCTTTAGATCATAATATCTAAAGCAAAATACCACTGGAATGATTAAGTTCATCACAGCACATCAGTATTCAACCTCCAATCTTTCTACTTAGGTGAAAAGAGTGGGGTTGAGGGGTGCTGTTCATTTTAGCTTTCACTTTAACCTTTTTAGGTGATATCTGAAAACAGTGCTCTTTCAATGTTTATCATGCTGGTTCGTACCATGTTAGTCCCAGGAAAGTATTTCTATACAACATACTCTCAAGGGTTTTGTGTGTTCTCAGCCTATACACCTGCCCACAGCAAGCACTTGAGGGAAGTGATGATGAGAAGGTGAAGGAAAAACAGAAAGACTTGAAGGTATGAAAATAACACAGTCCTTGAGGAACAGGTAAGTCACAGGCTGAGGTTCACAGGAATTTTAAACACAATAAGGCAAAAATACAGAATTAAAAGGACTGAGGTTTAAAGACAGTTTTCAAGTACATAAGGAAGAACATGCTGACAAAGGAGAAAATAATGTTCCTGAAGGACAGCAAGAGATATTTACTGCTGAAAGAAATCCATGTTCTAAAATTAATTTTAAGAAAGGAACCTGTGCAATACGTAGGGAGCAACTGCCTTTAGTCAAGTTCAGATTATGTGAACACCTCACCTAAGAGTTCCAAGCCCTTTAATCCTTTTCAATGGCCCATCTATAAAATCTCCAATACAGGTTCCCTTGCTAGTAGTGAGATCTAGCAGCATCCCAGAGGAAGTCAGATGACTCATTTTCAAAGAGGTAAAAACTGCTAAGGTTGTCAGCATACAGATACAAGCAGTATTAATAAACTCCAGGCTCAGAAAACAAGTATAGCCTGAAAAACCATGACATATTTTAAAAACTGTGAAAATTCAATTTTTTTTGTTCTTTTATCTTTCTTCTTCACCTGTTTTTAAGGATTTGTTTGTTTTAACTTCAGGCTATGCTTGAGTTCATGCTTTATGCTTTTCTCTGCAGCCATGACAGCCAGATATTTACCTGGAAAGGAAGCTATGATTCACAGTTATTTAATGACTCCTGAAGGTAAGCCTTCAGGAATATCACCAATTATTGCAAGACAAGAGCTAGGAGCCTATAGTAGTAAACACGTATTTCTACACTTACTAGCTCATACAACAGGTCTTGTATACCAAATTCCTTAGTTTTCTTTTCCTCTGCTTGAGAAGTGCTGTTCACTTTGTTGTACAGGAGTTGCTACACAGGTAGATCAGAACAGCTAATGTAAAATATTTGTAAAATTTTAAACATTCACTTCATTTGTGTTCCTGACTCCAGTATTCATTTCCTAGAAAAACTCTAGTGAACAGATATAGGAGGAATATTTTTAGATGTGCTGGAAAATGTTCAAACCGTAAATATGGAGTAGCTTTTCTGTGAAAAATTCACATTGTTATCCTCTTCCTAATTCAAATAAAAATACAACATGCAACATGAATGACCAACCTAGTCAAGTGTTCCCAACTTACTTTCAAAAATGCATTATAAACCAGTAACTGTTGACAACAAAAATGCATGAAAAATACTGCAAGCCACTTCTATGAACAGAAATGGAATGCATAAAGACAGTTACTTGTCAGGAATTGCTTTTCCACAGATACTAGCATGTATTTAAAAATCCTTTTACCTGCTGCACAGCAGCTGGAGAATGAAAGGAGAAAGAGGTTAAAGATGGCCTTGGAGTGTCTTTTGTGAAAGACCTACAACTGTTGGCTAAAAAAGCCTAAAGCAAAATACAGAAATATTTTCCTCAGGGTGTAAGAATTCAGCTGAAAAGGGTTTTCTGAGGTTGGAGCTGGGCCTTTGTAATCTTCAACAGAGACTCAGGATAAATTTGTAGTGAATTGTGGTAATAGAGTAAAATGTTGTCATACAACCAACCTAGGGAAAAAAAGATTTTTTTTTTGTACAGGCAAATTTAATCAAAATAGACATAGTACAAAGCATACAAATACATGTCATCTTGTGTATGCTGGTGTATTGCTTAAGTTTGCATTTTCTGTTTAAAAACTTGGAAGAACAGAAAATAACAGCAGATCTAACACTGATATTTTTTTTTTTTCCTGCAGCCCTTTTAAAGCACGTTTAAAAGCAAATTGGAGAAACCATATATTTCTATGAGACCTTGATATTGCAATATTGCTGTTTCACAGAAACAATTTTGAACTGTTGAAACATCTGTGTCTGCTCAGGGCAGCCATTACTGACTATAAAAGTTTGTTAATTGAGTTAAGCATTCTATTCAGTTTATTTGCAGGACTCTGAACAGCTCTGGCAAGTCTATTGCAGCAGTTCAGTACCAGTGCCACTAACCACACTTCTTAAAAAGCACTCAGAATTTCTTCAGCTTATTCTCAACAAATAAAGTTTGGACAATCAGCAGCACTCTGGCTACAGGGTGACCATTTTAAATAAAACATTGCAACACTTTTTCCAGGAACTCATTTTTGTAAAGAGAAGCATATGACTTTATTAAAAATGTGTTTTAACATTCTGAAAGTAGAAGATAAGTAAGTGCCTTACTCAAATCTAAGCTCAAAGGACCACGAACTTCAGGTGAGCAAGAAATGCTCCTCTAAATAAATTTCCTTGAACAAGTATTTTATTAAACTTGCCATGACTTTCAATATGGATAAACAATCACTAAAGAAACTAGCAAGAGTAAGAACTTGTAAATAAGACTGAGAAATAATACAAGTGAGGTATTGCTGAACAGTAGGTATCCTTAAACAAAAATAGATTGTACACTGGTTAAGAAAATATACAATTTTATTTTCTCCTTAACAGTACTCACAAACACAAAAGCTGCAAACATAAGGAAGCATGAGTTCCTACAGATTTGTGGCCTGCATTCCCTACTTTTTCACAATAGACTTAGCTACCTACCTACCACATCCCCTAGATGTCACACAGGATCTTATTTTTTCATTGCTTACCAACATGCCATGACAGAAGGGAGGTTTTGCCAACCTTTTGGTATAGAAACATGCTAAGAACAATGTAACAAGATATGACAAGCAAATCCAAGCTTCTGGTTAAATCCTGTTCTTCAGGCTAACAACTCATGACCTTTCATGAAAGGTCTTTAGCAAGTGCTTCTTTAAAAAAGTAATGTTTCAGTGTGTTTCAATACTTGAACTGCAGTAAAAAATTTAATTATGCTGAGGATCAGGAGGAAGTTGGAACTTTTAGGTTTCAGTTCAGTCTTTTCCTCAGTTTCCCAAATGTCCTTCAGGTTTCCACACTACTCAAGATCTTTCTTGTAAAGCAAAATTTGTCTGACAATCTGTTTTAGATGGCACAGCCTTCCCAATTTTAAGAACTGAAACCCAAAAATTCTGTATATTCAAGAGCCTCAATTTACATACTCCAGGAGATGATAGTTCCTGTTCAAGAGAAAGAAATGCCTTTCCCTAAGTCCCAACACTGTTGGGGAAGTGGGATGAACATGCAGCTGATTCCAAGGATGACTCAGTTAATTCCCTCAAGCTAGCCTCAGAAAGAACCTTGCTAATTTGAAAAAGGACAGAAACACAGATATTTAGCAAGCACAAATTCTTGCAATCTCTCAGAAGTTGGGTGGTGTTCATTTTAGTACAAGGATTTTTCTCTTTGAAGAGCTTATTAAAAATACCTAAGGAGCTGAGGAACAGAGCTAACATCTTAACTTGTCAGGAAAAGCAGAGAAACTCCCACCTACAATCTACCACCGCAACCTGTGAGATACAGATTTCACAAGAGTGGTACCAAAACTGCTCAAAAACTGTATTCAAGCTGGCCACTCCTGAGTGAGTAAAGATTAGTATTTTCAAAGGCTTTAGTTTTTCTCTGCTGCCTTTTTTCCCCCTGAACTCTAGAAGTAAAAATAAATGCATCTACTTTTAGCAATGCAAATGCAGAGTTAGTGCCATCCCATGTGGGAGCAGCACACACGTTATAAAACAGGCTTAAAGAGAAAACTTTAGTTTTCAGTGAAAATTAATCAACTGAACACTAAAAAGTACTACAGCTTATCCAGACTGAACATATCCTACTGTCCTTTTTTAACAAGATGTTTAGAGTGTATTATTCATGAATTGCCACTAGGGTGAAGTATGATGGTTACAAAAATGAAAATGTTCTTTATTGTTGCTGTAGAAAAAAAAATGAGACTTTCTGGAGGACATGGCCCCACTGAAAACACTGAGAATCCAATTTTTATAAAGTTTTGTATTAACTACTATGTCATTTTTTTTACATAGAAGCACCTACATGGATCCAGTGAGAGACTGGGGCCTTCGCTACTGCTCAGTCTTGTAAAAACTAAAACCTGGCTTTATTCACGTGAACAATTTCACATGCAGAAAGCTAAAAGTGTGATTGAATTTTTTTCAAGCAAGTTTAGAACTAATGCTAATTCACTCCTGCAGTATTATTCCAGACCCTGTTATAGGAAAAATATATTATCTCACATTTTTCTAATTGTGAAGTAGAGAAATAATTCTTTATGACAACACTAAGAGCAGAAGAAAAACAGTTTCAAAGTGCTGTCCAAATTGCACAGCAAAGTTATATTTGATTATCTTGCAGGAGGACTTTTCAGAACAGAATAGCAAGATATGCACACAAAATGTGTGTAACACATCAATAACAAAAGAATTATTCCAAGTACTAATAAGGAGAAGGAAAGAGGTAGTACATTAACAAGAATTAGGTAAACCTATCTTTCAACAGTTTCTGGTTTTTTTACTTCAGAGTGAGACAGAGGAAAAGCATTAAAGGTTACTGACAACCTACATATTTGTCCTCCTTTTTTCTACTTCAAACACAGACTGACTCCTGCATTCATGTTTTCTTGAGACAAGCTACAGATCTAATGAACTGCTCTATTTTTATTTCCTTTTTGTGAGAACATTCTTTGACACGAACAGCTTTTTAAAAAAGATAGGCTTTTTAATTTCCATTGTTGGAAAATGTGACAATTACACTATGTAGACAACTACAGCTGGATTCAGAGCAAGGTTACTTTGAATATTCTTTGTATCCTGAATTCCTTACTTCATTACATACTAAAACTGCTGTGGGAAGATAAGTATAGTTGGATCCAAATTCCAATTTGAGACATAAAGCATCTTTCCAAGAATGCATAATTAAGCAGCATTTGTTAAGAGTCAATTTGAGTGCATAAATTATTGAACGTGGGTTAATTTTGGTTGGATTAAAAGCAATGACTGTTTGCTCCTATAAAAAAAGTACCATAATTTCTGTTTCAGTAAAGTATTTAATTCTTACATATTTGGTTTCATCCTTTCAGTATGCAGTTGATTTATGATCACCCTCCAGTACTGAGAGAGTCAACACGTGCCCCATTTATTTGCTGTTCACATGCCTGATAGTGAAGCACTACAATTCCAAATGTGTTTTCCAGGTACAATATAGAGCAGAGTAGCTCAGACACATCGAAACTTAGAATCATTTTGGTTGGAAAAGACTTTTAAGACCACTGAGTTCAACCATAAACCTAGCACTGCCAAGTCCACCTCTAAACCATGTCCCTGAGCATCACAGCTACATGTCTTTTAAATATCTCCAGGGATGGTGACTCCACCACTTCCCTGGGCAGCCTGTTCCAATGTACCAATGTGTGTAAAGGCTTAAATGGCTGCAAAGCAAATTGCTGTTCATCAATGAAGTTCAGAGCAGTAGGGGTAGTTACTACTTTATATGGCAGCTTTTGAGATGCAAGACTTAATTACTGCTAGAAAACAGCTACTTACCAAAGGCTTTCACAGCAGTTGTAGCATTCTGTTTCTCTCAGTATCTATTATATAGCAGACTGCTACGAAAAATGCTCCTTTCACCTTCTTATGTAGAGTTGTTTCCAAATGACAGGCTTAAAAATGGTTTTACAACTGTGGCATTTAAAAAGTGGCTCAGTAAACTGCAGTGAGTCACAAGCAATCACTATAAAGGTTTCAATGCAAATCTTTTTCTGTTGAATCTTTCATGTCTGATGGTAGGATGAACCCCTGACTTGCTTAGCATCTGATGAGAAGACATGAAAACACACAACTTTGGAGGAGAAACAGAAAATTACAAGTCACCTCAAAAATCTGTGCGGATCCTCAGGATGTGGATCCTGTGGTACCTAAAGCCCACTGATTTTGTAAGCAGAGATTCACAGCCATACCTTAAAAAACAGACCTGTCCTATTCTAATCTAGAATTTTATCTTTAATTAGTGCAGAGAATCCATTCTATATAGTTCCATGTGCCAGAAAGAGGCTGTTTTATCAAGGTATCAGGTTAGAAGTGTATAAGGTAACATTTGTTAAAATAAGCTGTTCAAGGAAAATATTTGTAAGATGCAGTTTGGGGAGACAACCAAAACCAAAACCAGTGGAAGAATTTATCCAAGAAGAATACTTTTAAAAGTATTCTAGGGACAGTCAGTTCTCAGAACAAGATAAAGCAAGTTGTAGACACTACAAAAGCATTACTGTCAGCAGCAGATGTTCAAAGCAGAGAAACATTTAAAGCCTTTCAATGTAGGGACCACTGTGGGAATTCTGTGGAGCCTGGGATCAGAGACACCCTCTCTCCTTTTCTAGCTGTTGAATTTAAAACCCCAAGTGTTCAATTTCATCAGTAGAGAAGTTGAAAAAGGAACCCATGGAAACAAGCCCAGCACAATAAAACCAAGGCTGCAATACATGAACACAGTGACAAGGTAGCAACAAAATTAAAATGTTGCTCAGAAAAGGAAAATAATTTTAAGTTCCCAACAGAATAGAGTGAGGGCACAAGAGAGCATGTGTGTGTAGGAACCTTTAGAGTAGCTGGCAAGGCACCTCATCTTCTTCCTGCTCCTGTTTATTCCTTCATCTTTATATCAAATTTTAATTCTAAATCTTGAGTGTTTAACCGGCAGAGAAGTGCAAAGGAAGTAAAAGCTTTATGAAGCATGTGTATGACAGAAGTAACAGGGACACAAATGCAATGTGAACTAAATTCTGAACAAAAGTGAGTCACAGTTTCTTTGCAGGAGTTTGGGCCCTCGTGCTTAAATATGTTACTGCAAGTAGCTTTGTTGCTGTAAGCTTAAACTTGTTATTACAGCTCTGGGACCTCAGTCTGAATTCAACAAACTGATACGTAAAGTATTGGTCACTCAAATCCCAGAAGCCTTTCCAGAATTAAATATCCTTATTCATAAAAACTCTGTTATCCCATAGAATCCACTTTAAATCACAAACTTCTAGAAACTCACTCAGCTGAGCAGAGTATAGCACTTTCTTACAGGATGTGGTAGAGACTGGCACTAAACACTGAAGATATGCGACTCCCTGATCTCATCCTCTAGTTGTTCATGCAAAAAATTGTTTTTCTCTTTCACTTCTCTCAGATCCAGACCTTTTGATTTTGGTTTAGTGTGTGGATTTGGAAACGTAACTGCGAAATCAACTTGGTTTCACCTGGCTTGAAGTCAAAACCAGTCCCTTTTATATATACACTTCCCATAACACTTAGAAGCTTGTTCAGGCCAGCCAGTCATTTCACCATGACCCTCATACAAATTCCTGACTTGGTACGGAAGGGAAAGCAAACTTCATTGATGCAGGAGCTCTACCCAGCCTCCAGCTACTCCTACTCCGATTTACCTAATCAACACTACAGTTTACAAGCTCCAGCATTTGTAAAGCATTTACCACCTAGTTAAAAACAGTATAGCATGTTTGTTAAGAATATTTTTATTTCTATAAGGTACCAGGAGAATACTTTAGAATTTTTCTTTTGATGTCAAGTGTTATCTACCAAACAAATCCACACTTTTTAATTCAAGAGAATGCAAAATAGGTGGAGAGACTGCATTTGTAGGTTTATGATTCTTATTTAAGTAGCTGCTTACATAAATCCTCAGGTATGTATGATTAATTATTTGCTTTCTAATCCTTGTTCAAAAGAATGCATCTGCTTTTATGTTTAAATCAGGTTTTAGCATCCTTTTTAAAGCATTTGACAAATTAAAAATGCAGACATCTGTACATTCAAAAGAATTCTTGTAATGCTATTGATAATCATCTGATACTCAGCATGCCTTTGTGAAAACTGTGATGAGCTGTCACATATTATCTCTTTGCTATGATATTTGCCTCAGAGTTAAATATATTTTCTACTAAGGTTTACAATCATGCATTTCACAAGGGAGAGGCTGGCATTACAAACACTACACAGATCTCGGCCAAAAACTTGGATATTAAGGAAAAACAGAATCCATGGGAACAATACTACAAGTTTAAGCATTATGTTTAGAGAATCATCTAACCAGCCACCCTGTGAAAGTTGCATTTGGAATAAAAAAACCAAACAAAACAACATGGACAAGTCTACTTAGTTGAAGAGTGAAGACCTTCCTAAAAATACTTATGTTGACTGTCTGACAAACCTAGTTCAAGAGGGAAAAAGCTATTAAAAAAACTATTAACTTAAACACACATACATGCTGACTTCCAGTGCATCCATTCCGTTGGTTTCTCTTAGCTGCTACCTTCCTGAGTTTGTTCAAGGGTTGCAAACATTTCTAACCCCTGTAATGCAAAACCAATGGCTGCTCCAGCTTTAGAACTGCTTCTGCAAAGGCCAGCAAGCTATCTTCTGATCTAGCCTGCAATGAGCAGGAACCTGTTTTGGAGTAAAGGTCCTCGTTACGATTTAGCAGCTGTTCATGAAGAGTTACACACATGTAAAATACTCTTGCAGTCACATAACCTCCAGACCACTGGAGGGTCAAAGAACTTGTGTGAACTTTCAGAAAAGGGATCCTAGATAAAAGTTATATCAAGGAATTTAAGTATTCCCTGATATAATTTATTTTAGGGTACTTGTCTGTGGTCTGAACCAAAAAAACAGGTCTAGGATGAAATCCTCTCCAAAAGTCTTCATATTTAAGTTTTGAGACTGTCTACAGAACCTTATTTATTCATTAAGTGCCCCAAAAGCCTGTTTCCTTGTCTTGTACTTATGAGACAAAGGTGAACCCCCCTTTTCCTCAGCAGAATGCTTGAGCCAGAAATGAACTGCCTGTTGTAAAGTGTTGCAGTTCTATCATGCAGAAGGTCATTTTCTGCTGTTTGCAATCAAGCTGCATGCTAGGCCAGCTTAAGACAAGCAAGGGGCTGTGATGCAGCTCCTAAAGCTGAGAAGTACATTTCCTAGCTGTTTTATCAGGTGAATTATCTTTCAGAGGACATCTTTCACTCTGCTTCTTCCACTCAAATTCATGCTGGATGTTGATGTGATGTTGTAACCTAACAGCCACAGAAGTGTAAAAAAGAAATTTATAAGGACCTAGAAACATCTTCTAACCATTTCATTTCCCAAGGCAGAATCAACTCTGTCTAAACTGAAACTCCATACTTGAAACAGTGTTTGTATCAATACCTCCTACCTTCTGCCTAAACTGGGATCTTTTGCCTTGGATTTGGGTCATGAAGTTTTCATTAGTACTTAATTACTCCACATTTTGATGTGCTTCATTATATGAAATAAACAGAATACTTGTCAAACAGTTAAGTCTCTTCATGGCACATGTAATATAAAGGCTTGTTACCTCAAGCCCACTGCCAGTGATAACTCAACTATCTTCCATTCAATTAGAGAATACACCGATTTTTCTGCTGAGTCACCTCAAATACAATTTCTTATTGAGATTTCAACTAAATTACTTGCCCATGAATTAACAACGCTGAATGCTAACACAGACATTGAATTATAATACATTTAAGTGACTATAGTCATAATTGAAGCTGACAAGGTCTGCCTAATTTTTTTCTTCTTTTCCAATTTTGACTTATTGATCCTGCCTTTTAAATACAATACTCTGTAGCAAAAAAAACCCCAAAAAAACCCAACCAACCAAAGAAAAAAACCCCCAAAACCCCAACCAACCAGACCAAAACCCCCCCCACCATAATTATTTTGTAGGATTTAGGATGTAGCCCAGCAGGTCACACAAACAATGCTTCTGTTTCATCTACTGAATATGGTTCAGACAACTTCTCCAGAGCAGTCTGGTGGACTGTAGATGACAGTGTTAAGTGTTCCTGATTTTACTCACTAGTAAGACTATTATCCTGAAACTACATTTCAGTGCATGAATCATTCTCTGGTTAGCACAGTCACCTGCTGGCAAGTAAACAAACAGCTGCAATCCATGTAAGAACAGAAAGTTATCTTGCTGCTTCCTAGAAGAATGAGCATGTTACCTACCATATCCTTTTACTTTAATCTAGAATGCTTTGGCTTGTGTAATAAAAACTAAAATCCAAATAAAATTAAAAGCCCAATCCAAATTGTAGTGTAACTTTCAAATGACACCTAATTAAGATGAGAAAATTACCCACAATCCTGGATATTCATAGTATCTAACTAAACCTGATGAACTATGAAAATTAAGCTGTAATTCATTAGAACAGTATTTCTGGCAAAATGGAAATAACACAATCTTATTATCTGCTACAATATTTTGAACATATTTACAATAACTCAACTAACAATGCACACAATTGAATGCAATTATTACCCAGAAATTTCAAAAGAGCAAGATGTTTAGTTTGATCTTGTTTTTATTTAATAACAACTGACTACTTAAGTAAATTCTGTGTTTACCTCACACTGGAAGAGAAACCAAAGACATCATAGCTGCATGTATATTTCAGAACAGATGAACCTGTGACAACCTATCTCACAGGATATTTTCTTCCCAAGAAACCAGAACAGGCATGGAGAGTACTGCTGTGTATATCAAAGAGGCTCCAATAGGACTGTTGAGGAACTAAGGCTACAGAGTTCAGTTGATTCAGTCTGGTAGGGATTTTTCAATTGCTACCTCTTTTACACTGGAGTCATTGGGGTATAAATAGCACTGATGATTACTAGAATAACAGCAAAATAATATAGAGGTATTGAGTGCTTGAATAACAATAAAATAATGTACTGGTATTGAGAGCTTAAAATATACTTTTCCACTAGTACCAGGAGCTTTCTTTGGTAATGATGTCAAATTTGGGTGCAAACAGACTGATATATGGACTCTGCATTTCATTGAAAATTCCAACAAAATACTTTGCAACTGCATTTGCTGTGTCATCAAAACTCAAACATTTTTGCAGAGTAGCTCACTTTCAAGCAGAACAAAACCCACCTGGCTTCCTGGCAGCTAGCCCAGTTACACAGTTCCAGTACAATTGTGGACTCTAGAGTATTTGCAAAGAATTTCATGTTTTAGTTGTTCCAAGAGCCAACGTTTCAGAACACTGAAATCTGAGACAGGGATATTTATTGTACACAAGATTAGCCAAAGTTAATTATTCAAGCAGGAATTTTCAGGCACAATTACTAAGTAGGTACATTCACAGACTCAGTTCCTCAATTTCTAACTACATTTCCCTATACTGTATATGAAAAGTGCATTTCTAAACACCAGAAGTAACTTGCCCACAACTTATTGAGGAAGTAATTCTTCCATGTAGATTACAAATGCAGAAACTAGAAACTACAAACATTAAGAAAAAGTTGGTACAATTTCTTTTATGTTAATATTGTTCTGGATTTTAGCATATTCAGTCTCTAAATAAGTTAGTGCCTGAAATGCCCTACCTGCTGCATTCTTAAATTAAGATTTTACTATAAGAGGCTAGACTACTATTTTAATAACATTTAGCAATAGATGTCAAGACATGTTACTGCCCAGACACTTTTTTGTACATTTTCAGGCTTTCTTTTCCTCATGGCATAAAGTCACTTTCCCTGGTTTTACTCCTTAATATTAAGGCATAATGTAGTAATCAGAGAGGAAATTTCAGCTTATTTTTATTGGGTTTTCAATTTTTATAGGGGGGACCTGCAATTTTAATAATTTAAGTACATTCTTCCATTCCTAGCTCTGGTTACATCACCTTTGCTTCTAAGTAATATCTTCCAATACAGATAAGTCATTGATACAATTCCTCAGCTGAGGTTAAACTAGGGTTGAAAGCCTGGTTATAGGAAGAGACTCCAGGAGCCATTCAAGCTACATTATAAAACGGATCCTTTAATGGCCTGCTGCTAATTCCAAAAAACAACTTAAATACTGTCTGTATGGGAAGCTGCTACTAATGGGCTGAACTGGCAACCATCTCTGTTCCTATCCTGCTGCAATAGCATTGGCAGGGTTTCCTAGAGCAATTGATCTTGGAAGCCTCTAGAAAACTGATAAAATATAAACAAATCTATGAGCAAAATGCTGTTAATGCTACTGCCCAAACATGGATGTGTACCTATCGGAATGTCAGCTAAAATTGTATAGGTCTTAAACCACAAGCTAAAAAAGTAACTTTCCATCAAGATACATCTTCTTGTAGTCTTTCTGTATCCAAGCATTACAAGCTTGTGAATTATTCCAAATGCTGGCACCTGAGGACTGGCTAAGCTTGTGGGAACGATGTACTTCTCTAGATGATTACCAACCATTCATCTGGCTAATGTGAGGCCAAATCTGGCCTGACTGCCTGGCTCAAGGGAATATAATTAACTCTGCAGTCAGGTTACATTTGCAAAGCAAGGTGAGCCCCAGAGGTGCACGCGAAGGAGCGAGAGGTAATGCTGCCACCTGGCGTACAAAAATGGACCTGCAACCAAAATCCTGACTTTTCGTACCAAAAGTGTGCACGTCACACATCCCCTTAGGCAATCGATATAGGAAAACAGGAATATACATACATGGATTTTTCAAATTTTACTACATTCATCATCGGTTGGAAAATGATTCCTTACATTCTTCCACTGATACACCCTCACCAGTAAGAGGTGACCTTAGGAAACCATGTTTGAAAACAGTTAAGTACATTTAAGTATTATTGATTGCACAAGTGATAGCACCAAAAGTGATTACACAGTGTGGTACTTACAAAAATAATTACACTTCAGAAAATCAAAATTAATTTGTACCCTTCTGCTACACTTTTAAAGTTGTTGACATTTCATTGTAGTGCTCCTAATGAAATGAAAATTATTAATAATTGTTTCTACTTCAGTGTGACAAATGTCATGTAGGTTAGGATATGAATTTGTCAGTGCCTCATCAGATCACTAAGTTGACTTTTGGCTCATGTTAGTATTTGAAAGGGGGGGGTTAATCGTATTTATCAGATGCAAGTTTACAGAAGCCAACTATATTATGATCAATATGTATGCTGATTCTTAACTGTGAAACATCTGGTGTGGTACAGTCTTTTTTTTTTTTTAGAAATCACTCTGAAAAGGTGTAAAAACAATGGAAAATTAAGTTGCCTGGAGAAAGATCAAAATTCTGCTCCTTCAAACCACTTTAACAGTGAAATAGTATAAAAAATAAACTAGTGCAATTAGCATAACACCAGAGCCACTGCCTGAAGTATCATCTTCTTTTTATTCACATACCAAGCAAATTTAGTCTTATTTTGACACATAGTGAATCACATTGTTCAAGAACGGAAAATTATCAAATGAATAGCAAAAGAGTATGAGAAAAGATCTATTGTGTAAAGTAAAAGTTGAAGCACATTATGCCTCAGTGTTTGTCTCAGATGAAATATCACTCCTATAAACAGTTACATAATTAGCACAAATAAAATAATTATGCTTTTGAAATACTGCAATAAAAATACCAAAGGCTCTTAGAGTACTTTAAAAACATTAGATAATTAAAATTTACACAAACAATACCTGAAGACCCTTACTATTCTAATTTTATAATCAGGTGAATGGACAACCAGATTTGTCTAAGCAATTATAACAAACCAATCAAAAAAAGCTGCAAACAGTTTTGAAAAGACCTATCTCCTGGCTGCTCAGACAGTTCTCAGCTGTTGCCCTCAACTTTGACAGGAGTTTTTGCCTCAGGACATCCTATCAAGAATCAATTTACTTTCCAATAGCTGATCTAAAAGTGTATAGAATTAAACATCTGGGTTTTGATGGTTTAAAAAAATCCATTATAAGAATGTAAAACGTTCATTATTCAGAAAACCCCTTACATTTTGCACCACTGCCATTAATTCACGGATGGACATAAGTGGATAATTTCTATCCAAAGATCAATACAATCATATTGTCTAAGTGCTGTTTGAGCAGTACTTTCTGTCATATAAAACCAATTATGTTAGGCTAAGATAACTGGCCTGGATATGTGGTAGTTTCCTCAGAAAGCAGTATTATCAAGAGCCAGTTTTGTAAAATCAAAGACTCATGCAATGATGGCTGTATTAATATTTAAAAAATTTTCTCATTTATTCAGAACTTACTTCACTAGCTCTGATTGATGACAAAATCTTGGCTGTAGATGCCACACAGAATATAGGAGCCTGCTAGAGATCTGCTTTGTCTGTACTTGGGGAATGAGTACTCCAGCTTTTCTAGTTATTACCATAAATCCAAATGGCATATTGACAGTTTTGAAAGAACATCTTTCATAAAACCACCCATTCAGTGAACATTTCTTTGTTTACAACAACAACAAAAAGCAACCAACAAAACAAAACCAAAACCAGTAACAGCATATGTGTTTTTAAAACCTTTCTCCTGGATCTGGGTAGAATTTTTATTCTTTTGCTAACATTGCAGGCACATCATCATGATATGCTTTGATCTGATTTCTGTTATACTTTGTTTGCAATTAGAAACAGCAAAGAAAGGGCTATCTAAAGAGCTTGTTCTCTCAGAGATACAGATAACCAACATGGTGACAAAAACAGTTTAAATGGTCAAACTTGAAGCAGCAAGTAAGGAGCCAAGTAGTCTGGCACAGCCAGCTATCTTTTGAGTATAAAAGTGACCTGCTTCTCATCCACTCTGATAATAAGCTGTCTCACTTTCAGTAGATAAGCATAAACTTCCTCAAATAAAATGCTTGCTCCAGTTCTCCATTTACATTCTCATCAACAGCTTCCCAATTTGACTCTTTAGCTAATCAATAATTTGGAAATAAAAACTAAATAGGCTAGAAAATCATGGGTTTATTTTCATCTTATGCTTTCTGCTTTTATCCCATTCACCTATAAATCTCTGGTTTATCCCAGTTCAGTGTTATCACGCTCATGATATTTAGATTGGTGATGTTTATTTCACCTACAGTCTCAGTTCTCAGTCTCTCAAGATTCTTTGAGAATCCCAACTTCAATTTAAAACTCCTTATTTTGCTAGCTCTCAGGTTCTGGAGAACAGTATGAAAGCATGACTCAAGTGTACTCTAAGAGCGCTATGTGAAAGGCAAAGAAAACCTTTGTTCTGAAGAAAAAAAAAAAGAGTGAATACATTCTTAATGCATTCTCAGAATTGCTTGTTGAAGATGTTTTTAATTGCTAGGTTTCACAAAGGAATTATGTGAAAGTGCTGCATTGTAATCATAAACATATAATTTATACAAATGTCACAAACCTGGTGCCGCGTGTAACAGCTCAAGTACTTCTGAGGAACACTGTCAGGATGAGCAGAGGGTTGATATTAAGTGGCTGGTAAAATTATCTCACTTGTATCACTTTCTCATAACAGGGACAAACCAGGGCAGGTTTTGCTCCAGTGACGTAGCCCACTTGCTCACACAAATCTTGTGGCCTAGCAATACTGTGCATATAGTGTCCCTCACAAAAGTCACTATTGAATTTTCATTTTGCTCTTGAGGTAACTTTACATGCCCCTGTTCCTCAGGAGACCAGCAAACACCCCACAAGAAAGAATATTCCAGACAAAGCTCTCTTGCACGTTCCTCATCACACAAAAATAGCTGCCAGGGCAATACCTGCTCCTCCCTAGCTATAGCAAACCTATTTAATAGCTCTGCCTTTACCACAGCATAGTCCTGCTAAAGAATGCTCCTGCATGCTTTTTAACAATTATATTTAAAATATTACCTGCATTTTTACTTAATTAACACACTCTAAGCAGAACAGAACTGAAATTACAGCCTCCACCTCCCCTGAGAGGAAACCCTCAAACTTACCTCAGCCAGCTGCACTCACATTCTGGGTGGGAAACAACCTGATTGCTCCCTCCAGGATTTATAGCTACAGAGAAAGGGGAAACAAGGTATAAAAGGGCAGAAAGTCAAACCCCTGAAGAGCTTTAGGAACAGAGTAGGGGTTACTTGTGCTGGTAGCTTTCCATCTGCTTGGAGGGGGGGGGCTGGGGCCTGTGCGGAAGGGCTGACTGTGCTCCCTCAGGTGCAGCTCCAGCTCAGCTGAGCACCAGTTGGCTCTAATTTGAAGGAAAATATGTATTGATTTTTTATTATTTTTGGGAGGCTTTTTTGAGAGCAGCTGTTACTGTTTATTCCATTATCTCACAGGCTGTGAGAAGGTAATAAAGCTAAGCCAGTTGCTGTAGATGTTCCTGGGGGCTGACAGAGGTTTCTCCATGTTCTAAGCTACTCTAGGCCTTGCTGAACCATGGCCTCCTATGGCTTGGTTGTTGAGCCTTCAGCCATACCTGTGAGTGGCCGTGCCCTGGACTTAGAGGACTCTGTCTTTGAGCCCAGCAGACTCTGTAAGTGCTCTGTTCTTGGCTGATACATGGCTGCAGTGTGCCTGGGGAGGGTGCGCTGCCTCTGGGGGTGCTGATGGCTGGGGGCACACACCGCTGTGGGGGACAGGTAGGTAGCCAGAGCCCTCAATTATTGTATCAGGTATTTGTGTGGCTTTTGATAAGCCTTTGCCCTGTGGAACTTGGTTTGTGGGTCCCTGGCTATAGATCCTAGAGTCTGGAGAAACAAAGGAGCTTGGATTTTGGCCCAAAAGCCCTGGTTTTACACATGGTTAGAGAAATAATATAGATGGTGGTTGTATGTCCAGTCCCATGTGGGGCTTGTAATGCTTTCAGGTAAGTCTGACTCTTGCACCCTCCTTGCAGAAGTTATTGCCCCCTTTTTCCATTTGCTTCCAAAAGAGCTGAGGAATGAGGGAAGCTGCTTTTGTCTATAGCTGTGTTCGAAAGGGATGCATATCTGGTTTATTTTGCTGAGTGTGAAATGTGAAATAAACAGAAATATAGGATTTTAAGAATTGGGCTGTGTGAGAAATTAAAAAGGTAAAAAGGCCTGTGTTTTATCTTTCTAAAAGCTGTGGCCTGATAAACAAGAGGGAGGAAAAAAATAATCTCAGTTCCCACAAATGGGAAATGGGTAGACAGGTGCTGTATGTAAAACTGCTGTTTGTTTGGTTCAGAATTGCTTTACTTCCTTGGGGTGGTTGTTCCAGAGTTTGCAAAGAAGCTTTGAGCTCTACACAAATGCCTGTGTCTGGAGAACTTATGAGCTGTTTCACTAATTACAGAACAGGGTGGAAAGGTTACAGTTAGAAACAATATAGTCAGATCTGCAAGCCTTAATTGTACTTTAGCTTTATTCCTGTTCAGGTTGTGGTTGGAATATCATTTAGAGGTTAGTGTATTGCTTAAAGGTGTGAATAATAATCCTTAATTAACACAATAGCATAGAACTTAGGTTTCTTATTTGGTTTGGATCAAAAAAACCCTGGTTAGCTGAGTAATGATATACTCCCCTGAAGTGAAAAATTAGCACCTTACTAATATTTATTTCAAAACCTCTTGATTTTAAATTAAGAATAGTAGTTTTTTGATTAAATTCCTGGGTAGAAATTCACTAGATGTGAGTTCTGTTCTCAGATCTGAGCCAGACTCATTATGTGACCCAGGGTTATGTGTTAGTTACCAGGGCTAGTTTCCAGCACCCATCTGCTTTTAATTATCAGTACAGTGCAGCTGAGAAACTGCCAGTGGGGCTAGCAAGACTTTTTGCATTAGCTGCAGCTGACTTGGATCAGACCCTTTTATCTATCTGTTTCTCAAATGTATATGTGTGGAGAACTGGGCTCTGTACTTAACTGGGATTTTGGAAGGGTGTATTAGCATTGTGCACTGCTGAAATATTATAGAGAAGGAAATTATGTAAGTAGCTATGTAGAGAAATACATTTATTACAATAAATTAGCATAATTTTAATACCACTGTCCTGTTTTCATAATTCAATTTGTTAGGGTAACAATTTTGCAACTTTGTAAAGTTGTCTCTAAAGTATGAGACATCATCTCTTAGTTTAAAATCTATCACTTTCCATGCCATTATGAGAAGACAATAAAATGTATCCAAATATTTCTAGTCACTGGAGTGAAGTAGTTGAAGAGAGCTTGAGTATTTTGGAAGCAAAAAAAGTAATTTTCAAAAAACCCCCAACAAACAAACAAAAACCAAACAACAACAGGAAAAAAAACAAACAGGAGAGTGTTTCTAGAGTTGTTTCTTGTTGTTTAGGACAGGATCTGGTCTCTGCTATACAAAAAGGTACTTTAGAGTTTCTGTGGTTAACAGTTTTTCCTTTCTGAACAGGACAGCTATATATGAAGAAACTCATTGCATGACTACTGCAAGAGGAAAGAATGCAGACAGCAAATTATACCCATTCCCAGGGGATGAAAGTTACAAGAAATTCCAGAAGTTAAATTTTTACTACCTTCTGAAAGGTAACATTCACTTAATTGTTATTGACAAGGTTTTGATACTGCTGACTGCATGTAATGGCTCTGGTTCCTGAGATGAAGTGACTGTATGAAAAATAACCTTAAATTTAGACTTTGTAAACTACTGTTCTTGTATTATATCTGAAGAAAAAAATACTTGATGCTATAACACTTGTGTTGAAAGGGTGGCACTTTTATTTCTTTCTTCAAGCTGCACATTTGATTAGACAAAATATGATGAGATGCATCTGAGCTGAAATTTAGTTAGCAGAGGTGCTTATAATGATTGGTAATATGTCGGTAAGTAGAAAGCATGCTTTGTAAGGTCTGAACAGCTCTCTGGCTTTTCCTACCATCACCTTGAGAATGAGACTAGAGGAATGAGTCTTCTAGATTAAATGGCTCTATCTTGGGCCAAGGGTTGGTCCTAGTGACGCACCTGTAGTCACTTAAGGGAATTTGAAATGTATGCCAACATCAGGTCAGCACCTTCTCGGCTCTCTGTTCTCTCCTGAATGCCTCAATGGACACAGGAAAAAAAAAAAAAACAAAACAGTAAGGTAAAGTTCTAAAGGATAAATTTAGCATTTGTTTCAGACTCAGTTAAAAAATATTGGTTAATGAACAAAACCGAAATTATTTTATGAGATTTTAATTATCTTGAGTATTCATTATCTTACTACTTAATTTGCCTTTACATTGTGTATTCTTTTGTTACATGGCAAGTATTTCAATGTGGTATGATCAACTGGTACTGTTACATCCATGCTAGAGAAAGCAAGCATGAATCTCATTATGTGAAATGATGAACAACAACTAGGATACATTCCTGTTCCTCCTGTGTATAAAGTCCCATCAATCTGATGGGTTGGATGAAGAGAGAGATAAAGTAGATTAGGAAGTAATGACTGGAGGAAAAAATGTATTAAGTTATTTTCACATTTAGATCAGGATCATTATAATCAGAATCTCAGGAGCCATTATTTTAAGCATTAGTGCATAATGCAGTACACTACATTAAGTTTTATGTACAGCAGTTGGAACCTCAAGATTACTGCTGTAAACTTTCCATCACTGCTAGTTTTCACAATGACCTTTATCTTCATTAGCTAATACTCTGAAATTGCTGTAAGTATACCAGTATGGATTCTTTAGTAGTGTAAACTAGAACATGTATCTATGTTAATGGAGCCATTCACATTTATTAGTATAAATTAGTTTTGGTATTCTCTCACATCATAAATTATAATGGACATAGGGGAAGTTATTTGGCAGAACTGATGTAAAAACAGTGAAAATGAGAAAACTGTTGACTCCATTACTCAAAGCTTAGTAGTAGAAATGTGTGTGAAGTGTGTATTCATACATGTATTTCACAGGATTCACTTTTACATGATATGAATCAGTGAATGGACAGAACAGGGACAGAAGAGTAATTTTCATCACAAGAATAGAACAGCATTCACCACACTGATCCTTCAGTCTAAAGTCTTTCTGTTCTTTCTGGTTCTTGCATTTGTCCTAGATGTAAAAATTAGGCATAATGACACTAATCACCTATGCATGCATGTATTTTGGTTTTGTCTATAAAGTACACTGATAGCTCAGGTAATGTCTATATTGATAAAGAAATCGGTGAACTGTGTTACAAGGTCACTTCTGGCTGCTACATCATGACATCTGCTGAGTATGATAACTACTACTCATGTGGATTATTTGAGAAGTAAAATGATATTTATATTTTTAGTCTACAGTTCTAATAGAGAAAATGTTGTTAGACAGGAAAAGATATCCCAAGTCAAAGTCTAGAGCCCTTGTTGTTACTGACAACCACATTTAAATAGTTTGAATTTTTGAGGTGCTACTGTAAAACAAAAGCATAATACAAATAATTCTTAGGTAAATGACAGCTAGTCAGGCAAGCCTGAACATCTGTTTTATAGTGAATGAACACTGAACCCTTCTGGCATCTAGTGCTCTATTTTAACCAAAAAAATTCATACAATATTTAAACCCTTTTCATGCTGCATTTTGATGACTCATTATTCCATGTTGATATCATACAAAGCTATGATTTCCTTATGTATAAAAAAGACTTGCTGGGTTTATTTGTCAAGGGAGTTTGTAAGGAAAACTTCTATAGAATATAGAAATTGTGAGATAGCAGAAAGTATTTAATCATGGCGATAGCTTTTTCAAGTGATTTTTCTTTGTGACAAGCCAAATATGTATTGTATTATTTGTGGATCAGTATATCCAACGTCAGCACACGTTTCTGTTTATTGACTCATTTTATCATGCTGAACTGTCACAAGCTCCTGATTAATCTGTCTCTGAAGGATCAAAATGCTTTAATAAATATGTTAGTTCCTTTAGATCTTAGGCTGAAATGAAACTGTTAGTTAAATGTACTGTGACTTTGAGTGAAGATACCTTCAGAGAGATTTAAAATGGGAGCATGTTATATAAATCTAAGACTGAAAAGGAGAATGCATCTTTCTCTTAATGGCCAATTAGGACTCAAGTAAAAAGTCCTTTTCTATAGAAAATGTGAGAGTTCTCTGTTATGTGGTACAATTGATTTAGCAAATGGATAATTAATTTTCCAATTTTGTAGTGAAAACTCATTGCTTGTTTGGGTTACTCATTTACATTTACAGACTGATATGCTTTAAAGTCAGTACATGTAATGTATGCATGTATGGCACAAGGGCTCAGGAAGTTATCCACATTTCATTACTATGGAGAGACACATGTAGTTAAGAAGTTGAATTTTTACTTTATTCAAGGATATGAAAATGCATACTACTTAATCTGGCAGGGACAAAAAGGAAGGGGCCTGAAGGGAAAGCAGGCACTAAAAGGACTGTAAGACCTTATGTACTTCTGCAGAAGAAAGTGAGTGCACTTGACTAATGGCAGAAAGCTAATTTTTTGCAGCATGAAAACAAGTGTGCCCTTCTGAGCAAAGAGCAATAAATGCTTGGCTTCTATCAAGGGATCAAAATGTCATGCAAGATGCAGGAGTTGTTGATGCATGCCCTTTCAAAGGGGAAAGGCATTTGAAAAACAACATCAGATTTAAGAAAAATTGAGATCATCCATGTGATATTGTCATTGGGTATTGTAATAAAGCTTCAGGCTCCTTGGTAGTTCTCGCTTTATGAACATACCAACCTTTGAGTATGAACCCACTCAGCATGAGCAAGTCTTTTATTGTACTGTGTTCTAAGCTGTACCTGTGTTCACAGTATTCATGAATATACAGGTCACCATTATAAAATAATTATACCTTAGATTTTTCCTTTTGTGGAAAGGAAACTTGTGGTCAAGTTTTTTAGCTTGTTAAGATCTTGACATCAGGAGTTTAGATTTTGATTGTGTACATAGGTTTGGAAAGTGAACACCCATCTTTATTTAGAAGTGCCCAAATCTGTCTATATATCCCTCGTATTTATGAGTTTGCATGTCCTGAGTTTACAAACAATACAAATATTTTTCTGTTAATGTTGGTTAATTCAGCCTTCTAGAAATGTCTCACAAGTATCAAAAGCTTGTCTTTTTGTAATAAACTGGTCTTTGATATTGTACTCCCATTGAAATGTTGGTAGTTGTTAGCAAGTTAGATAATTTCAGATGAACATCCAAATGTGGAAACATTTTTATTGATGTGTACACTTGTGAACATATTGCAGATGATCATGTGTGCATAGCCATATCTGTGAAACTTCTCAGTATCACTCTTGAAAATCACGTCCCCTATGGCTGAAATTAATATTTCTTCAAGTGCCAGTGTATGTGTTTGCAGCTGCAGAAGAACGTATATTTTTTCCACTGGTGGTTAGTTTACACAAAGCAGCCATTCATCAGTCTGCTTCCTTAGAAATGTTAACAGTTTGGCACTACTCTTT